>NC_044394.1:53092516-53395440 GCF_006542625.1 Nomascus leucogenys
TTATGACACCTGTGAGCCTTCTCAGATTCTAATCTCTGGATCTTCCTTAGATCCTTTTACAAAATAAGCATTAAATGAATACTTAATTAAATTGAAAGGGGGCTGTACCCCCAATCTGAAAGTAGCCTTTGTGTTCCTTAAAACTCAGAAGCTGATGATTGAATTATGCATGACATCAGCCATCCTCTCTAAAATAAAGTCGTACGAGAATGACAAGGAAGCCAGCTGAAAAGTGTTTCAGTCAAAAACATCACAGGATATTGTTGATAGTAAGAGACAACAAGCAGGAGAGAACCCATTTTCTATTCCTGAATTAGACTGGTATACACTGGTGTGTGTGTGTGTGTGTGTATGTGTGTGTGTGTGTATGTATGCATGCACACACGTTACAACATTCCTTGCTTGGTCAAACACTTCAGTGCGATTATGAGTAATTCACATGGTAACATGATTTTGCCGTAGACAGAGCTGCTTGAGTCAGAGTCAAACCTTTTTGGAGGAGGGGAAATCTTGGATTGAGTGCATGACTGACACAGGCACCCATCCTTGTCTCTGCTCCAGATTACAGGAATCTCTGGTAAGAGCCAAAGCCTGTTATACCATTAGAAAGAAAATCACTCGACTCCCCCAGTCTTTTGCGTCCAATTTATGTCCAATTTGCAGACTTTCAACATTGCAACCTCACAGTTCATAAAATCAAACTCAGCCTGGGCTAAGTCTCCAGGTAATGGATTTAGGATCACGGGAGGTGTTACCTGCAGTTCATGATGGGTAACTTTCTTGTTAACTAAAGTCCCTTTAGCTAAATGAGTTCCAGGTTTTAGTCTCCCCTCTCTCTTTTTTTTGGCAGGGATTTTTGGGATGGGGGTGGGGCAGGCATAGAATTTTATTAGGCTGCGCGTGGAGAGCTTTTCATTGAAAAGGCAACAGGAAAAAAAATTGGGATAAGCCAGTCTTTGTATAAACGGAAGGTGGTGAAAGGAAGGCTGTGTGTAGGGGCTAGAGGATCAACCCTCCGGCTCCACTTGGCTACACAGGGACTCCGGGAGACAGCCTGGAGCTCAGAGCGGAGCCTGGGTACTTCCGCAGGTAACTGCAGCTCTGCAGGGAGGGCCCAGGGAGAGAGAAACCGCAGATGCAAGGGGGCTGGGGGGACTTGGTGGGGATACTAGCATCTCTTGTCCACTTCTCTCTGTCCCTGTTCTTAGCAACAAATTCTCTTTCCTCCGCTTGCCTTCGGGGAGTTCTAATCATTAGCCAATTGTTGAAAGCAAGTCAATTTAATATTCTAGGTGGGTGTCTAAGCATGTGTCTGAATATACATCGCACACATAAACATATGTATGCGCACACACTAACGATTTAAGGATCTGTTCCAGAAGCCTAAAGGGAAATATCCCTTCCAAGATTAATGGTTCTTCAACTGTCAGTTTCAGTAGTTGGGTTAATTTGATGTCTATGTTTTTAAAACACTCATTTATGGAGTCACTCCATTTAAAAGGCTAATGAAATGCTATTTAATTTGGGCCTTCTGTCATCCCTTAAGCCAAGATCAGCTACTTCTATATTTTGCTTATTTTAAAAATCATTTCCCTTATAAAAATCACATTGCTGCTTGTATTTCATCTCTTCCCTATATGTACACATCTCTTAAACTGGTCACATAGCTTCCTGTTCTATATACCTGGATTTTTTCCCCTGCAGCCTTCCTGGGAATTTTTTTTTTTTTTTTCCGAAGCTACCAAGCAATCATTTTTTTCTGAAGCTTCTTGATATCTTTTCTGATCTCTTATTATATTATCCTTTTAGATAGAGCTCGGACCACTACGTTGGAGAAAGAATGAGTATTTTACTGAATTTAGTGGACAGATAATTTATTTATGCTTACACAACTATAGTTCCTAGTCTTGGAATTTTCAGAAAAAGAGTTAAGCGGTTAGTTCCACCATTGGCCTTTGGTTGTATATACGGAAACTGCTCCATTGTTACCCACAGTTGTTTGCAAATCATAGATTTTCCTATTGTAGAGGGATTGTAGTCATGTAGGGCAGAGTTGATATTTTATTCATTGTTTATTTCGAGACTGACAAATGATGGCCTATTATGGCATTATGGTTTTATGGTATTGTTTCTTGTACTAGAATTTTATATATATATATATATATATATATATACACATACACATTCTACACATAAATATATGTATGTATACTCACTGATGATTTAAGGATCGTGAGTCTGTGCACATATATTTGTTTAAGGATCTGATATACGTATATTTTTTATATATATACACACACACACACCTCACAATCGTTTTTTTAATGGGGAGAGGTTCTCATGATACTATTCTTGTCTCATGTCTCTCGTTAAAGTTTAATGCAAAAAAAACCCAACTATTTTTCTATTAATATTTCAAAATTTCTGCATAAGTTCATTTAATTTTCTCAGTGTTGTAGAAACATTTATCACGTAAGTTTGAGAAAGGGCTTTGAGATAACACCCTAGAACATCTTGGAAATACATGTAACAAAGATTCTGGCACCTCCATTAATCAACATGAATTGAGTCACCTGGGAAAATCATTCAACAAACCAACCATAGAATGACCTTGATGACTGGTTGGAATCTTCTCATGCTGGTGGTGTTTGTCTCTTTTGTGTGGGTACATGCAAGGGCAGGTCTTCTCTTGATCTACATTTGGTAGCTGTTCTTTGCTCTCCCTGGCTCGTGGCAGGTTCCGCGGGGATGAAGATAGACCTATTAGCTCAATGCCTTGGGTCTGGAAAATAAGCAAGTTTTGTTTCAAAAAGTTACCACCATGGAAGGCTTCAATTTCAGTGTCCCAATCTGTGAATGTGATGAAAAGAGAAGCTGAAGAACTTACTGGAAAATTTAAGTCGCCTCTTAGCTATGTGCCCTTTGAAAATTAAACTGCTCCCTCAGAACTTGGACTCCAGACTTCTGTTTTTTGGTTTGTGTCAGGCAACTGGAGGGAAGCTTTGAGCCAAATGTGGTGTCCTGGGTGGGAAAGGTGGTTAACCTGAACCCCAAACACCTTTCCCTGCCACATGCTCCTGGGTGTCTTAGAGTTTGCCTTTTAAAACCGAGCATCAGAGAATGTCTACAAGATGAGGTTAGGACAATTATATGGTGACAGTAGTATCCTATTTTTAAAAAAAGATGGAGAGCCTCTAGGTGTTCAGGGTTTGGCAAACAAACTTAACAAAATATTTTAGATTTGGAAATGTGGAGGACACTCTGTCCCAAGGGTACTTGACTTTTATTTCTGTTAACAAATTTTAACATGAACTTAAAAATTATTGCTTTTAATTCACCAAAGCTATATTTGTTCAGAAATGTATTAGAAAAATAAATATTAGAAAAGAGGAGGCAAGATTCTCAGTAGTTGGAGTTAACATGATTATCTTTAAAAAAAAAAGGCAAGAGAATCAAGGAGACATAACTAGAAGTAGCAAGTATAAGTAGTCGATGGCTAGCTATAACAACAATATAGACACATCAATTGTTTTCCTAAAAATCAAGGTTAACCCTGAATTGAATTTGGGATTAGTCATTCACCAGCTGAAGAAATATTCTCAGCCTTTTGGTGTCTACTTCTTCATCTGTAAATTGAAGTTAATAATATTTCCCATGTCAAACAATTGTTGTGAAAAGCAATTGAAATCGCAAACATGAAGCATTCAACAATGTACCTCCCATGGAAGTGCCTACTAAACATAAACTATTAGTTTTAAGTAGTTAGAAAATAAAATTATCCTATTCAAAACTGCCAATCAAATATTTTTAGAAAAAGCTTTAAAAGATTTACGGGAAAGAAAAAGGTGGCACTGATTTAAAAAAAAACATTATTTTTTACTATAGGATATGAGATTTACTTCTACTAATGAAATGATATGCTATGTTTCTAGATTATGAGACTCAATATTGTAATGACGTCCATGTGGACGTGTATATACCAGCCATTGATTGAGTGCTTAGTGTCTACTATGTGTCAGCCACTGTATAATGATTTTGTATGTGTTTGTGTGTGTATATGTGTGTGTATATCTCACTTACTATGCATATGGAATTATTTTGCTCATTTCATAAAAGAGGATATTAGGGCTTAAAGAAGAAAAAAAAACATGACTCCTTACAGCTGGTAATTGGAGAAGTGTGAAATTGGATAAAAGTTCATAATTAATTTCTAATCTGAGAAATTAATAGGACTTTGAAATTGCCAAAGTGGTTCAAAGTTAACTGGGAAAAATACATTTATGAAAGCAGCCTAGGGTTGTTTGAAAACAATAACATAAGTAAAATGGTCTTACCAGATACTAAAATATGTAATAAAATCATGAAAGGGTATGTAACTGGTATAGAATAGAAGAAATAAATAGAAACGAGAATAAATGATGATTTATTCCTTAGCTAGGGTTTACTCTAAAATCAGAGGCTGAGATAAAGGCTTGAATCCAGATAGCTTCTGGCATGTAGGGAATTATTCCAAAGAATAAGAGCAGGGAACTTGGAAGATGGGAACAAGAAAAGAGGAAAAGGCAGTCTTAGGATCTCTTACTTAACTGATAACTCAATGGACAACTGGGGCTTGGTCTCACTAATGACACTCCAAGGAGCCATGTAGCATACATCTTCTCCATTGGGGAACAGAAGAGTGGTGTATTTATTTATCCAAAGTATCTTGTACGACACTGGTCTGGGATTGCCTTTGATCAAAGGTATTAATTCACTTGCACTTCCAGATTTGTGCATGTGTCATAGTGGCTGAGTGGTTTCACCAATAATCCTACAATTGTGGCAGAAAAAGAGCTGGGGCTGAAAGGGAGAGATTTCTGTTTTCAGCCAAGACAAGTTGCCATTCCTATTACAGTCAGCTGCCTTTTCAGCTCAGGAGATGAGCTGAAAAGATGTTATGTGGCAAGAGTGGTATTTGATAAAGTTATACGGTTTGTAGTAAAAGTAGTATTTCAAATTTTGAAAAACATTGTGTTTTATTTGAATATAAAATTAGAAATTTGATTAGAATAGAAAAAAATAATTGAAGTCACATAAAGTTAACTTGCACGTGAAATAATTTAAATGATAGAAAGTAAAAATACAACAGGATTAGAAGAAAATACTGGCATATAGTTTTTTTGTTTGCTCATCTGATTGTTTTAGTTTTTAAATAATCTTAGGAACAGAACAGACTCTCTAGCTATAATATTTATGATCAAAAACCATGTGTGAAAATATTATAACTCATTAAAAATGTATTTAGTTAATCCAAAACAATTTTTACTCTTCAAAAGTTGCTTTCTTTTTCCAACTAGTCTCATTAAGTTAAATAAACATATCTAAATTTTGACTATTTTGTTGCCAAGTGCTCACATACACTCTCTGTACCAATATACTATATGTAATATTGTGTGTACAAGTAGTTAGTATCTAAAGAGCATATGATCCGAGAGCAATCTACACTACTCTTAAATATATATCTTAAATCTAGAAGAATTTTAAAAAAAATCAAAGTCAAGTTTATATTCACAGTGTATTAGATTTGTAAATCTGTAAGTAAAATATTGTCAGCCGGGCGTAGTGGCTCACACCTGTAATCCCAGCACTTTGGGAGGCCGAGGCAGGTGGATCACAAGGTCAGGAGATCGAGACCATCCTGGCTAACATGGTGAAACCCCGTCTCTACTAAAAATACAAAAAAAAATTAGCCGGGCGTGGTGGAGGGCACCTACAGTTGCAGCTACTCAGGAGGCTGAGGCAAGAGAATGGCGTGAACCCGGAAGGCGGAGCTTGCAGTGAGCCAAGATCACACCACTGCCCTCCAGCCTGGGCGACTGAGCAAGACTCTGTCTCAATAAATAAATAAATAAAAATTTTAAAAAAATTGTTGCATTTTAAAAGTTCACCCCCTCAGTTTCACCACTATTTGTATTTTTTAAAAATATAGTCATTTGAGACATTTATTTTTCTGACAAAGATGGAGAAACTGATTTAGTTGTAAGGCCTACATATGCAAAAATAAATTTTAAAAAGTGGAAAGCTTAGGCAATGAATTAATTATCACCATCACCTCTAATTCCCATATCTAATTATGTGCCACCCAAAGCCTTTTGGTCGAAGTTATAAACATATTTGATTAGTTCACCATTTAGCTTTTATCATTTGATGCAATTTATGTTTAGAATGTTGCTTGATTAGTATAGGTGTAGCATAGATAAACTGGTGATTAAGCACTTTGTAATTGAACTGTTTTTAAAATATTCTCCACTGAGCAATGAATTTGAAATTTTGTAATTCAGATTCAAATATTTTTCTTCAACCTCTTGTCCTCCACTACAATCTCATTTTTACAATCAATATAAATTAGAAAAATAATTCTAGCTTTAAGTCTTCTCAAAGACACTTTAAGTTGCAGGCCAAGATCCAAACAAAAGCAATTTTATACTGTGTAATTTGGCAGAAATTACACAGAAATACTGTGTAAAGGAGAAATGGCCCTAGCGATGGGCCAAACACTGAGAAATTCCCCAAATAGCATATGTATGGCAGCTTTTTAAAAATTTTCTTAATGTCTTTCTTCATTCAGCTATGTTTTGTAGCTATGTTTTTCTGAAATGAATTTTATACTAAATGGGACTGAAGGTCTTTACTTGTGCTCTGTCTCTGTCTTGCTTTTGATCAACTTGGAGGATGATCAAATACATGTGAAGAGTAACCTATCCCAAAACAACTGAAAAATTAGGTGAAAAGAAAAATTGGCCACAAATTGGTTATCTAGGGCAGCATAAATCCAAAGAAACTTACTTTTTGAATTTTTCAGGTTTCAGACAAAAAGAAAACATGATTTTGGACACAATTTATGATGCTTTTCTTCATGGACCATGAAGGGGGATCTCCTTAGGAAATCATCAACAGCTAGAATTTGTTCTGGCTTGTTTTTCTTTTTCCTTCCAGCTTGTCATGTTCTTTATAATTATTATTTTTTGCTTACTACTATGCAAAGACTTGAATGTGCAGTGCTGTCATACTTTCCACTGAGCTTCAAAGAAACAAAGCAGAATGAAGCTTGTTGTAAACTTTTATTTCCATCTTCTGCTTTATGTAACCTTATTTTAGTAGCTCCAGTAAAATGTAACCACATTAACCAACACTTAATTTGGGCTAAATGTTGAAAGAAAGCCAATAATAGCTTAGAAACAAACAAATTCTGAAAATACATGTCTGCCTCTATATCAGATGTTGTCAGGTCACAAATTATAGAAATTATAACACTTTCTGTATAATATGTAAACACACCATGGTGGTGGTATAAATTCAGTGCTCCTTAAATATAATGGGCATATGTGTTTTATTTGCATTAACATTTATTTATCAACCAACAACTACATTGTTGGCAAGTCACTTCAGAATACCCTATATTTGTTTAGTGTTTTACAGCATATAAAATGATTTTATAGCCATTGTTTTATCTGATTCTAAGAATTGTCCATGATATGTCATGTTCAAAGCCTGGTAGTGTTAGAGCTATAAATTGATCTTAGCTCCTGTGATTCCTGATCCATAGCATTCCTGGACTATTCAGGTACCAGATATGTTTATGCTACAAGTAATATACATTGTTGCACTTTACCCATTTAATTGCATGTAGTCAATAACTATTTATTTAAAATAAGAGCCTGGAATTTTAGCAAATTAATGAAAAAACTAGCATGTGCCAAGGACCTACTATATACCGGGATGTGTTATTTCCGTTCCCATTATGTATTGCTGTGTGACAAACCTTCTACAAACTTAGTGATTTAAAATAACTATTCTATTTATGTACTCATGATTCTGCTATTTGGTCACTATTTTGCAAACATAACTTGTTTGCTTCAATGAGATCAGCTGGAATGGCTTAAGGATATGCTTTAAACATGGCTTCAACTTTCAACAGCAGGTTGATACTGACTGTTCTCTGGGACTCAGCTGTGTCTGTGGCCCAGTAGCTTTGGTTCATACTTACGTCTGGCTTGCTTGGTTCTTCTCCCTTAAATCTCTCTGTGTGGCTAGCTTGGGTTTCCTTACAGGATTGGGTTATCAGGAAAGTTGACTTCCAAAAAGCCAGAAGAGAAGTTTCTTAAGGCTTAGGCTCCAAACTGGCACAGGGTCACGGCTGCTGCCTTCCCTTGGCTAACGTGATTCAAAGAGATCTCCAAATTCAAGGGGAAAGGGCAATACCAGAGTGTGGATAACAGGAGTTGTGTTTTACTTGCGAATATCAATGTATCATATAGAAACTTGTACACAAATGTTCATAGCAGTTTTATTTATAACACCCTCAAACTGGAAACTATCCAGATGTCCTTCAATGGATGGATTATTATTACTATTGAATATTACTCAACAATGAAAAGAAACGAGTGCAGCACTTTGGATTAAACTTAAGGAAATGAGAATGGTGAAAAAAGTCAATCTCAAAAGGATACATACTGCATCATTCCATTTATATAACACTGAGAAATAACATTTCGCAAATATGAAGAACAAATCAGTTGTTTCCTGGGGCCAGGGGATTAAGAATGGAGATAAGTAGGCATGACTATATAGGGGCAATGGGAAGAAACCTTGTGATGCTGGCACAGTGGAATATCTTGATTGTGGTAGTGGTTATAGAAGCTACATGCATGATAAAATTGCAAGGAGCTACACATACACACAAGTGCATGTATAACTAATAAAACAAGAATAAGTTCTGTGGATTGTACCACTGTCAATTTCCTAGTTGTTAAATTGCGTTCTAGTTAGGCAAGGTGTAGACTTTGGGGGAGGCTGGGTGAAGGGTGCAGAAAACCTCCTTGTACATTTGTATGACTTCATGTAAATCTCAGTTTTTAAATTAAAAGCAAATTGGAAGAAGAAGAAGAAGGAACAGAGGAGGAGGAGGAGGAGGAAGGAGAAAAGAGGAGGAGGAGAAGGAGAAGGAAAATAAGGACAAGGAGGAGAAGGAGAAAAAAAGAGAAGGAAAAGGAAGAATAGGAATAGGAGGATGAGGAGAAGGAAGAAGACAAGGAAGAAAAGAGGAAGAAAGAATATGAAGAAAAGAAAAAAAATAAGAAGAGAAGGGGAGAAGAAGATGGAGAGGGAAGATGGAAGAAAGAAGGGAGGAAGAAGAATATCCTTGGGGTTAAAAAGAGGAAGGGGATGTGTAGTCAAATGGCCTTGGCTCAACTCTGGGTACATTTTGTAAAGTGTACTTAGAATTTTTGTTTTAATTCAGGTATGGAGAGGCCAACAGATCAGGAGATAGTTGCCATTAAAAATATGGTTTTTTCTCATAGTTCTCACAAGAAGGGACACTCCATACCATGCGCAGCTATACGGTGAAGCCCCAGGGTCAGTCAGGAGGCAGAAGGAGTAGGGGGAAAGCATGGCCCGAGCCTTTACTGTGATTTCCACAGAAAGGAAGGCTGAGGCAGGGGAAGCAGTTGAGCAGACTTAGGATTGGAGAGTTTAAATAATTTCGGCAGGCCATGGGCTATGGGAGTGGTCACTAGTTGTCCAGCACCTACCTCTGGGGTAATTTATGTCAGAGGGAATGTTGGCTTGGTGAGTGAAAGTTTGATAAAGGAGGTAGTTAAATTATAGACTCTGGATTGGTTTGTTTGCATATCAAAGTTGTGCACACAAACAAGCAAGTTGTTTGCTGTCTCTAGGTACTAGCTAGCCCTCTAAGGTGCAGTCCCTCCCTGGGTCTGCAAGGCTCCAGCATGTCAAAGCAAAGTATTGAAAAAAAAAAAAAAATACATGATTGATACAGCATGCTCCTTCCTAGTGGTCATACCTCCAGACTGTTTTTGACTCTTAAGGCCTCAGTTTATCCCTCTTTATAATTTGCATAGTAATTGCACCTATCTCATAAAGTTGTCAAAAGGACTAAATAGGAAATAAGCCACATAAAGCATTTACAACAGTGCCCAGCATCCATTAAGCATTCAAATATGCTAATATTGTGCAATCTTGGATTCTTGATAAAACAATATCACTTGATAAAACAAGTGAGTTTGGAGGTTTCAATAAATCCTTGCTCAAATAATAATTTATATAACTTTTAATCCCATATATAGACTTCCATTCTCACGAAGCAAAACTCTTTTACTCTATCTCATTTCTATTTGAATGCTACTTATACTAAACTTCAGGATAAGCTCCAGAAGACAGTAAATTTTGGTAGTGAAGAAAATCTTAGTACTGTTGTAGGTTATAATGTGCATATAAAACAATTATTCCAAGATGGAAACTGATTTGGAAATTACCAACATAAAGTGCAATAAAAATACATATTGCAACTGTAACCATTAATGTCCTATGGTTTCTTTCATGGAAAACACTAACCCTGATCTATGCTGTATTTTGAGGAAATAGCTGATTTTCAGGTGCAATATACTCAGGCTACAAGAAAAAACCTGGCTATAGTCAAACATTTAGCTCATTTTCTTTGCACAAAAATAAATCACATTTTGTCAGCTAGAGAAGGTTAAAAGTCAGTTGGTAAATGGATGGCTTCACCACTGATCTGTGGAACTTCACAGGGACATCCAGCTAACTATAACACCCCTCACCACTTCATAAATTTAAAACAATCCATAAATAACAACTTACTCCAAATTAGATGGAAGAATGACATTTCAGGGGGTGTGGAGATGAGAAAGATGGGCAGTTCTGTAAAATATGACAGAGGCCCCATGAGAGATCTTAGTAAGTATTGCTTAATTTCAGTCAACGTGACAAGTTGGACACAGGCCTGATAAAAACCAAAGACTATAAATTGTCTAAGAAAATTAAGATACAAGTGATCCACTTAAATAATAGTCTAAAGTCAGGTAACTTTACTATAGTACTATATTTTCTGCAATATGGTATGCAATTAATTCTTCCTTAGATAAACAAACTGATTAAAATTTCATTAATGCCGACATTTCACAATAAACCTGGATCCAGTGAACCCCTTTCTTGTTGCTTACTTAAGTCCTTATAATTAATTCTAGATTTATGTCATTTACTGGTCAATGTTACAGTCACCTTACTAACTAAGCAATTTGAAAGCTGTCGGAGCTCACAGGAGCCACTGAAGCAATAGGTGAGAGCCCACAGTTTTAATCTGATCCTTATTTTGAGAAGTTTTATTTTCCCATGCTGTGGCATTTTCTTTTAGCCAAGTAATTAAATGTTATTGTCTTCATTTTATGTACAACAGTAATTCCAAGATTGGGTTTCCGTTGGACAGATGTGGCAGCACAATTTTGTCCAATACACAGCCTAGCAACATTTTCCCCCTTTTTAATTGTTTTCTCAGTTTCACCCCCAAAGCTATTTTGCCATAATTGATAAATCTAAACTGTGATATTACACAAAGGTCCTAAGAATTATTCACATAATTTGCTTACCCTAATTTGTGTTGTTACTTTCTTCTTTCAACAGGCATTTGTTGAATTCCCCGAAAGTATTTCAGGGCCACACATAGAAGAGGCTTCCAAAATATCTTCCAGACCTTACATAATTTCCCATTAGCCAGGTAATGGAAGATGAGCAGCCAAATTCAACACCTTACTCTACACCTGACCCTTGTGATGAGATGGAGTTCTCTTCCAACACTTTTGAACAGGCAGAACTTTCACCAAATTTAAACATTTGTTCGTGTACATAAACGGTTTTAAGAATAGCCTTTTAGTAGGACCAAAACAGAACAAAATAAAAAAACATAGGTAATTTACATTTTTATCTCACATAGGTAGTGTGTTATTATGAATGAGATGTTTCCAGAATCAGGTGCCCAGTATGTCCTCACTCTTTAAAACAAGTTGTGGGAGAAAACTATTCAGACTTTAAAAACCAGGGATTTGTATGACATCCAGGATCATAGAATATTGTAATTAGACAAGGTTCTCTAAGAACATGGTATTAGTCTGTACTCATGCTGCTAATAAAGACATACCTGAGACTGGGTAATTTACAAAGAAAAGAGGTTTGATTGACTCACAGTTCAGCATGGCTGGGGAGGCCTCAGGAAACTTACAAACATGGCAGAAGGGGAAGCAAACATGTCCTTCTTCACGTGGCGGCAGCAAGGAGAAGTGCCAAGAAAAAGGAGGAAGAGCTCCTTATAAAATCATCAGATCTTCTGATAACTCACTCTCTATCTTGAGAACAGCATGAGGGTAACCACCCCCATGATTCAATTACCTCCCACCAGGTCCATCCCATGACACATGGGGATTATGGGAACAGCAATTCAAGATGAGACTTGGGAAGGGACACAGCCAAACCATATCAAACATTAAGAAGATAGAAATGATTACTTTCATTTTCAGTTCGTTAGCTTGAACATCAAAGCCTTCCATTATCTGTCGAGAACTAATTTGAACAAAATAAACATTTTTCTCTAGCCAGATGCACAGTTCCTCCATATGCTACGACTTGCATAATTTGTTTGTTTTGCTCCCTAGTCTCAATTATTTTCCCAATTATTCATTCATTAACCAAATTTTTTATATGTTAGAAACTTAATACTAAATCTTTATCATTCTTTTTCCTCTTCTACTTTTTTTAGTTCAAAGCTTTTCTTGATACTCTTCTTCACAGAAGTCTCTTACTAATAGTAGTCATAGTAACAATAAAACACTTGATTATGTGTGATTAAATATGCCTTCTGGTTTTCCTGTGGAGATTGGCTTTCACCTACCAGGAGATTGAAACTCATTTTGAAATAAGAACCATGTCTCATATTGTGATATTTTTTTCCCTCAGAAGCATACCAAATACTAGGCAGAAAGTAGCTTACAAATATGTACTATTGATTTATGCACCCATCTCATTTCCTTTTCCCAGTACATAACATCCCTTATAGCAGTGCTAAAAGTCAGTTTTAAAAATAAATGTAAATATACTGTAAGAGAATTACACAAATTTTTTTAAAAAGATATCCATTTAGCAATATTTATGCATGTTTCCTAGGCATTTGAAAAACAAAACCAAGGACAGGGCACAGTGGCTCATGCTTGTAATCCTAGCACTTTGGGAGTCCGAGGCGGGCGGATCACTAGGTCAGGAGATCGAGACCATTCTGGCTAAAACAGTGAAACCCTGTCTCTACTAAAAATACAAAAAATTAGTCGGGAATGATGGCACGCTCCTGTAGTCCCAGCTACTCAGGAGGCTGAGGCAGGAGAATCGCTTGAACCTAGGAGGCAGAGGTTGCGGTGAGCTGAGATCACACCACTGCACTCCAGCCTGGGCGACACAGCGAGACTCTATCTCAAAAAAAACAAAAAAAAACAAAAAAATATTTGTTACAGAATCATGAAAAAATCTTGCATCTGTTGCAATATCATCAACAAACTGCATCCACCTTACTTGTCAAGGTTTTCCGTTATTCTCCACATCTCAAAATCATTCAATGTTTGAGGAAAAATATTTGATGTAGAATAAAATCATTCTGAAGTTTTTTAGTTAGATCTGGGGTCAAATCCTAGAGCCTTGCTATTTAGAAGATATGCCACCTTGATGGTGCCATCTTTGTTAAAGCGCACTCGCAGTGTACCTTAAATGGAGACCATATTGCCTCCCACAGGGAGTAGTGGTGAAGTCTAAATGGAAATAAGGATTTGCTTTTCTTCTTCAAGCATTATCCTTGTATTATGGTACTTTTTGAAGTAGAGAACTTAGGGAGAAACATGCGCACACAAACAACAATGGCCTTTCAACTCATTCCTTCCATTCTTAATGCAAAACTTTCATTTCTTTCTCACAGAGCTGTTTTTGTTTTTGTTTTGTTTTGTTTTGTTTTGAGAGGGAGTCTCACTCTGTCACCCAGGCTGGTGTGCAGTGGCCCAATCTCGGCCCACTGCAAACTCCACCTCCCGGGTTCAAGCGATTCTTCTGCATCAGCCTCTCAAGTAGCTGGGATTACAGGCATGCGCCACGACGCCTGGCTAATTTTTCTATTTTTAGTAGAGACAGGGTTTCACCATATTGGCCAGGCTGGTCATGAACTCCTGACCTCAAGTGTTCCTCCTACCTCAGCCTCCCAAAGTGTTGGGATTACAGGCGTGAGCCACTGCACCTGGCCAGAATTGTATTTTTATCCTTTCATCTCCTGCAATAGACAGTCTCAGGCATGTGTGCTTCTTTCTTTCTGTCTCCAAATCTTATCTCAAAGTTTTTTTTTTCTCCTCAGTTTCTGCTTCTCAACACCTGTTCCATCCCATCTTTGAGGTTAAGATCGTTCTTCCATGATTATTAGGTCTTGTTAAAGTGTTTCCTTTCTCTGAAGAATTTCATTGTCCCTCAGGCTGAGGATAGATGTGTCAGAGGCATTTGAACGAAAGTAACTTCATCTCGAATAGGGGCTGAGTATAATGAGGCTAAGGTCTTAGTCATGAATTATTTGCCTAGGCCAATGTCCAGAAGAATTTTTCCTAGGTTATCTTCTACAATTTTTATGGCGTTGGGTCTTATGCTTAAGTCTTCGACCCATCTTGGGTTGATAGGGATCCAGTTTCATTCTTCTACATGTGGCTATCCAGTTTTTCCAGCACCATGTATTAAATAGTGTATCCTTTCCTCAATTTGTGTTTTGTATGCTTTTTTGAAGATCTGTTGCTTTTAAATATTTGACTTTATTTCTGGGTTCTTTATTCTGTTTCATTGGTCTATATGTCCAGTTTTATATCAGTATCATGCTGTTTTGGTAATTATAGCCTTATAATTTGAAGTCTGGTAAATGTGATGCCTCTAGATTTGTTCATTTTTAGAAGTAAATAATGTCTTTTGCAGCAACATGGATAGAACTGGAGGTCATTATTCTAAGTAAAGAAATGCAGGAATGAAAAAACAAATACCACATATTCTTACTTATAAGTGAGAGCAAAGCTATGGCTACGTAAATGCATATAGAGTGATGTAATGGGCTTTGGGTCTCCAGGGTGGGGGAGAGGTTAAGAGCAGGGTGAGGGATGAAAAAACTGCATATTGGGTACAATGTACACTCCGGTGACGGGTACACTAAAATCTCAGACTTCACCACTATGCAGTTCATCCATGTAATCAGAAACCACTTGTACTCCAAAAGCTTACTGAAATAAAGATAAATATTAATTTTAAAAAATGAGGCTGAAACCTACTGGGCTGTGTTCCCAGGAATGTAGGCATTCTTAAGTACAGGATAAGATAGGAGGTCAACAGGACTTGTCTCACAGGATACAGATCACAAAGACCTCGCTGATAGAACAGGGTGTGATAAAGAAGGCAGCCAAAACCCACCAGAACCAAGATGGCAACAAAAACAACCTCTGGTTGTCCTCGCTACTCATTATACGCTAATTATAATATATTTGCATACTAAAAGATACTCCTGCCAGCATCATGACAGTTTACAAATGCCATGGCAACGTCCAGAAGTTACCGTATATAATCTAAAAAGGAGAGGAGTCCTTAGCTCCTGGAACTCCACACCCCTTTCTCAGAAAACTCATGAATAACCCACCCCTTGTTTAGCATATAATGAAGAAATAACCACACTATACTCAGTCATGCAGCTCATGCCGGTGCTCTGTCTGTGGAGTAGCCATCCTTTTATTTCTTTACTATCTTAATAAACTTGCTTTCACTTGACTCTATGGACTCGGCCCAAATTCTTGCTTGCTCGAGATTGGAGAAAGTTCTCTTGGGGTCTGGATCAGGACCCTTTTCTGGTAACACATGTTCTGTAATAGTTAGAGATGCTTTTTTGTGTATGATTGACTACTCATGCCACAAGCATATCACTGAACCTTAAAAAATGATAAGTGCTTCTCGGGTGAGACTCAGAGGTTTTTATTTTTGTTCTCTTTTTTTTTAAAAAAAATGTAGTCTTCCAATGTACATAAATTATGTAGGCTAGGAATTCATGATACAACCAGAGGGAAGTATTTTCTATTCATTATTTATTCTTATCTCACTTTGTTCTAAAAAGATTTCTAGGTGGCTTCCAAGAGAGTGTATCTGAACCTATAGTATAACAAATTATTTTATAATGAATAGCTTTGCATTGTACACTTACACAATGCCATTATATCATGTTCATTCTGTTTAACCTCATGACATCCTATGTGTTAAGAGGCTATATGTCATAAGTTAGAAAAAATTGATTTGGCTCTAAAGTAATAAGTTTTCTTTCCTGTACTGCCTCCCCAATATGCCTCTCATTACTTAGGAAGAACATTTTGCTGTTTCTCTAAGCCAGTATTTTAATCGAGGCATCTTTGAGACACTGATCGCCAGTTTAATGAATACACAGAATCTGATTATTTGGGGAGACAAGCAGATTGATGGTGGAGTTGTGGTCACAGAAGGGTAGTATATCTTAGATGCTTGTCTGCAATATTCCCAATGTATTCCATTTTGAATTTCATGTGGATTGAAGGGAGATGATATTTTTAATAGTGAAAACAAATAGAAAATGAAATTCTGTAAGGAATGGTCAACTGGTTTACATTTCAACTGGTGTTTCTCCCTTTTCAGACTGTACTTGGGATTAAAACAGGTTGATCCACCCTATCATTATGTACAACAGCCAATAACTTCAGAGTTCTCAGAAATAGTGATAATGTAAAAATATATCTACCCAAAATGGGAACTTAGGATTTATTAAGCGGCTTAACTTTGTTGGCATTGATAAATGAGCCTTTCTAAAAAAAGATTTTTTTTTTTTTTTAAACTCGGTTCCTAAGTGAGCCAGCTGCAGATGGCTTTGGGGGTTTTTGCAGTGTCATTATGAGAAACCGTCTGTCTAGTTTTCTTTCAAAATCTCCCAAGCTCTGCCCAGGTGTTGAGATTTAAGGATGTGCCATTCCTTACATCAGCTGCACAGGATGGACTCTCACCCACACTGTCAGCACCTTGTGAACAAGAGAAGGCCCTCTTTGTATACTTCCTCAAGGCACTTCAGTTGGCTATCTCATTCTGTTTCAAATTAACATCAGTAGTAATTTCCGCTGGTTATGCTGTGTAAAAGGAACTCAATATCCTTCAACTGTTCTTTGCTTGCAGGGCACCATGGGAGGCTGTTAAGATATGCAAATTGTGTTGTCTCAATGTACTCTCATGGGTAGTTTTTTTTTTCCCCCTTCTTCTTAGCAAACCAAAAGGAAATGTTAAGAGTTTGGCTCTTAATCCTGGAGGGAAAAAGAACAGTGACTGCAGGTTCTCCCTTTGAATCTTCTCTCAAGGACAGATCATTCCATAATGTCGAATGTTACATTTGGGGAAAGTGGGTTTATGTATTGGGGGGACACATAAAAAATAATAAAATTACTGAAGACATCTTTAAACATATTGTGAATTTGTTACTATTGTTTAAGTACATGCCAATTATTTTGTTGGAAAATGACATTTTTATAGAACATGAATTTTGCAAACATGATCTTGTAGGGGATAAAAAAAAATCTTTTTCTTACCTATTACAAGGTTTATGGTTGAGACCTCTACAACAAAAGACAGTTTAACAAAAGAAAAGCATGCACATTTATTTAATAGAAGAAATTTTATCTATTTTTTAATGATGTGGGAAACTTCATAAGGAAATTAAGATCTCCCCAAAATAGATAAACTTATATTTTTATGCTTAGGTTTGATGAAGAGTGAAATATGATTGGAGGAGAAAACGACATGATCTAATGGTAATAAACTGGGGGTGGTAGGGAGAGATTTAGTAAGGCCTTTTTATTCAGATTCTTCTCTGTGTCTCTATGTCTTAAGAGAGAAATTTCCTTCATTCAGCTGTAGAGAGAGTACCCCTGGAATGAGGCTCTTATGATCTGCTTCAGTGGAGAGTGGCAAGGGGAAGGTGAGATGGCCTTCCTGTTTCTGTTGTTTTCTCAAATGTCAAGGTGCCATATTTTGGAGTAGCATGTCCTAAGCCCCATTAATCTTCAAGTAGTTTTAAATTACTGTGGTGAACAATCAAGACTTAACCCTCTGACCTTAATAGTTAAAAATATAATAGGGTTCAAGATTGGCCCAAGTTCAAGTTTTTCATTCTATTGATTATGTCATCTAAGTTACTTAAAATCTCAAAGTTTCAGTTTTCCTATCTCTATACTCAAGAAATTTGATACCTAGTTAATGATATTGTTATAAGTCTAACACGGGGTAATGTTTCTGTCCCAAGGCCATCATGCATTTTAGGAAGGCTTTTATTGTTATTTAATTGCTTTGGGAAAAATAGTTGATTGAATATTCCACATTCTTAGCAGGATTTGATAATATGTAATGACATATTTCTGCATCATGGATCTGATCAGTTGCATCTGAATTAATTCCATTAACCTGTCATATATTATCAATAGATTAACTTTTTATATAGTATTTAAGTAAGAACAATAATTATGTTTATGCTATAGTGATGTTACACATGTTACAGTAGGTAGCTAATCAGACATTAGCAGAGCAGGAGAGGGCTCCCACACCACACACATACCAGGAATGTCAGGTGCCATCAGGTGATGGTCAGGTGGTTGTTAACTGTCTCTCTAAAATACTAATTTGTTGCAGCCAGATCCAGGGAAAAGCAGTCTCCCAGTAGATAGAAAAATCAAAGCTGGTGATCAGTAGCTTCCAGGGAAGATCTCAGGAGTTGGGCCAGTGGGCTCAAGCATGAGATTAAGAGGCAAAATGGTGAAGTTTAACTGGTATATGACCTTCTAGGCACATTCGACCAGTAAGGGAAGAATGCCTCAAGTGAGCATGCGTACAATTCCAGAAAACACACTGTGCATGCTCCCCTCCCAGGTGCTGGCAGGCCACTGCACATGCAGACAGCCCACACCAAGGGAAGAATCATGGACCCAGGACCCTGGGAGTATGCAAATGTGTAAAACCCAGTCAAATGTCAAACGGTGCTCTTGATCTCTCAAGTCACCCATGTGGCCCTCTTCCAAGTGTACTTTACCTCCTTTCATTCCTGCTCTAAAGCTTTTTAATAAACTTTCACTCCTGTTCTAAAACTTGCCTCAGTCTCTCCTCTGCCTTATGCCCCTCAGTTGAATTCTTTATTCTGAGGAAGCAAGAGTTGAGGTTGCTACAGAGCTGTATGGATTTGCCAGTGGTAACAGTGATAATGGGAAAAAAAAAGATACAGTACTATTAAATGGCTTTATTATAAAGGTTTCTAACATGAATACTGCATGATAGATTACTAGGACATAGTGTGACTGAGCATTTCTCACAATGACCCTCGTGTGTCCCACACCAACCCTCCCTGACCCCTCTTGCACTTGGCCTTAGCCCCTAGCTCCTCTTCCTTGCCTTTGCTGATAAAATCTAAATTGCTCCCACACTAGATACTAATGCACAGGAATACTTTCTCCCTCTTCTAAGAAACATCCTTGACCGACTATTCTAGAAACTAGTTGCTGAAAGAAACCACCTGCTGAAGCCCAATAAAAGATTTCTGATATGGTTTGGCTCTGTGTCCCCACCCAAATCTTATCTTATAGTTCCTATAATTCCCATGTATTGTGGGAAGGACCTGGTGGGAGATGATTGAATCATGGAGGCAGGTCTTTCCTGTGCTGTTCTCATGGTAGTGAATAAGTCTCGTGACATCTAATGGCTTTAAAATGGGAGTTTGCCTGCACAAGCTTTTTCTTTACCTGCCACCATCCATGTAAGATGTGACTTGTTCCTCCTTGCCGTCTGCCATAATTGTGAGGCCTCTGCAGCCATGTGGAACTGTGAGTCCACTTAAACCTCTTTCTTTTGTAAATTGCTGAATCTCAGATATGTCTTTATCAGCAGCATGAAAATGGACTATTACAGTAAATTGGTACCAGGAGTGGGGTGCTGCTGAAAAGATACCTGAAAATGTGGAAATGACTTTGGAACTGGGAAATAGGCAGAAGTTGGAACTGTTTGGAGGGCTCAGAAACAGACAGGAAAATTTAGGAAAGTTTGGAACTTCCTAGAGCCCTGCTGAATAGCTTTGACCAGAAGCCTGATAGCAATATGGACAATAAGGTCCAGGCTGAGGTGGTCTCAGATGAAGATGAGGAACTTGCTGGGAACTGGAGCAAAGGTGGCTCATGTTATGTTTTAACAAAGAGACTGGCAGTATTTCACCCTTTCCCTAGAGATTTGTGGAACTTTGAACTTGAGAGAGATGATTTAGGGTGTCTGGAATAAGAAATTTCTAAGCAGCAAAGCATTCAAGAGGTGAGTTGAGTGCTGTTAAAGCCATTTATTGTAATAAGAGAAGCAGAGCATAAAAGTTTGGAAAATTTGCAGCCTGACAATGTAAGAGAAAAGAAAAACCCATCTTCTGAGGAGAAATTCAAGCTGGCTGCAGAAATTTGCATAAGTAATGAGGTGTTGAATGTTAATCCCCAAGACAATGGGGAAAATGTCTCCAGGGCATGTCAGTGGTCTTCACAGCAGCCCCTTCCATCACAGGCTGGGAGGCTAACGGAAAAATGGTTTTGTGGGCCGGGCCCAGGGTCCTCATGCTGTGTGCAGCCTAGGGACTCGGTGCTCTGTGTTTCAGCCACTTTAGCTATGGCTGAAAGGGGCCAACATAGAGCTTCGGCTGTGGCTTCAAAAGGTGCAAGCCTCAAGCCTTGGCAGCTTCCATGTAGTGTTGAGCCTGCAGGTGAACAGAAGTCAAGAATTGAGGTTTGGGAACCTCTGCCTAGATTTCAGATGATGTGTGAAAATGCCTAGATGCCTAAGCACATGTTTGCTGCAGGGGTGGGTTGCTCTTGGAGAACCTCTGCTAGGGCAGTGCAGAAGGGAAATGTGGGGTCAGAGTCCCCACCCAGAGTCCCTACTGGAGCACTACCTAGTGGAGCTGTGAGAAGAGTGTCACTATTCTCTAGACCCCAGAACAGTAGATCCACCAACAGTTTGCACCATGTGCCTGGAAAAGCCTCAGACACTCAATGCCAGCCGATGAAAGCAGCCAGGAAGGGGGCTATATGCTGCAAAGGCACAGGGGCAGAGCTGCCCAAGGCCATGGGAGCACACTACTTGCATCAATGTGACCTTGATGTGAGACATGGAGTCAAAGGAGACCATCTGGAGCTTTAAGATTTGACTGCCCTGCTGGATCTTAGACTTGCGTAGGGCCTGTAGCCCCTTTGTTTTGGCCAGTTTCTCCCACGTGGAATGGCTGTATTCACCAAACACCTGTAACTCCCACTGTATCTAGGAAGTAACTAGCTTGCTTTTGATTTTACAGGCTCATAGGCAGAAGAGACTTACCTTGTCTCAGATGACACTTGGACTGTGGACTTTTGAGTTAATGCTGAAATGAGTTAAGACTTTGGGGAACTGTTGACAAGGCGTGATTGGTTTTGAAATGTGAAGATAGGAGGTTTGGGAGGGGCCGGGGCAGAATGATATGGTTTGGCTCTGTGTCCCCACCCAAATCTCATCTTATAGTTCCCATAATTCCCATGTATTGTGGGAGGGACCTGGTGGGAGATGATTGAATCATGGAGGCAGGTCTTTCCTGTGCTGTTCTCGTGATAGTGAATAAGTCTCATGACATCTAACTGCTTTAAAATGGGAGTTTGTCTGCACACGCTCTCTCTTTACCTGCCACTATCCACGTAAGATGTGACTTGCTCCTCCTTGCCTTTTGCCATGGTTGTGAGGCCTCTGTAGCCACTTGGAAGTGTGAGTTCAATTAAACCCCTTTGTTTTGTAACTTGCTCAGTCTCAGGTATGTCTTTTTCAGCAGTGTGAAAACATACTATTACAATTCCAATCTTTTTGGCCAAGTTAGAATGCTCCTTTGCAGCTTTCCCAGGCCTTGCGTTTTGAAATAAAAGCTATGCTAATGGTGCTTTTGTTGGTTTTCTTCACAGTAGTCTATAGGTTTTCTTTTTTCTTTTTCTTTTTTTTTTTTTTTTGAGATGGAGTCTTGTTCTGTCTCCCAGGCTGGAGTGCAATGGCACGATCTCAGCTCACTGCAACCTCTGCCTCCTGGGTTCAAGCAATCCTCCCACATATCAGCTTCCTGAGTAGCTGGGATTACAGGCACTCACCATCATGCCCGGCTAATTTTTGTATTTTTGTAGAGACTAGGTCTCACCATGTTGACTTGGCTGGTCTTGAACTCCTGACCTCAGGTGATTCACCCGCCTCAGCCTCCCAAAGTGCTGAGATTACAGGCATGAGCCACCATGCCCAGCTGGTTTTCTTTTTGCTAAGTTTACGAAATACCCTATACAAGAAGTAGAATATCTTATACTTTATTATCTATCATTGTTTTGAGAGTAATCATCTGTAAGAACAATAACAAATTATAATTACTGATTTTTAAAAAGCAAACTATCTCAGGCAAATATTCATAAATCATATTGATTTTAGACTCTTGGAGATGACAACTTTACAATTAATTTTTAGAAATCCCTGTAGCAACATCTCACAGTTCATTACATGCTTTCCTTAAAAGTAAAATGTTTAACCGGGGACACTATTCTTGAATAAAATAAGGTCTGATGTGGAAACAAAATGGGTAAACCAAAGCAACCCAAGCCTAACCCTTGGGGATCAGTTTAGGAGAGACTTGGAGATGTTATAAGTCAAAGAAGCTGCAGTCCAAAGCCATCCAATATGGCGGGTCATGCAAATGCAGCCAGCCTCCTAATTTTTGTACAGCTTATAAGTTAAGAATGGTTTTTACATTTCTAAATGGTTGGAAGAAACACGAAAAGAAAAAATTATATTTTGCGACATGTGAGTATTATATGAAATTCAAAACTCGGTATCCACGAATAAGTTTAATTGGAACACAGCCACATCTATTTGTTTATGTAGCGTGAGTGGCTGCTTTTGCCCTGCAATAGCAGAGCTCAGTAGTTTTAAAGAGACCATATGGCTTACAAAGCAGAACATGTTTACTGTCTGGTAATTTACAGAAAAAAAAATTGGCTGACTCCAACTATAGGCCAATGGAACTTATATATATATAGCCATTCCAGTACTGTTTACAAAGTTAGTTTTCATTTGTTAGTTTGTTTTGATGACAAAAGAAAGTTCTTGTATTATAGAGTTCAGAAAATAAAAGAAGCATGGGAAAGAATATGCAGTGTAATATTGATACATAAAATCAAAAATGAGTAAATTACTTAAAAAATACACTTGAATGTTAATAGTACCTGACTTAAGATTGAAATTACACACATTCTCCCTCTCCCACAGGCTTTTCTTCCAATACTTATAAACTAGAAAATCAGAGGAAAGGTGATGAAAACACTTTAAAATGAAACTGATTTGTATGACAATCTGTTGAATTGTTTCTACACTTTGGTTCTGGCATTTTGAACAAGATATGTGCATTTAATAACTATTTTCTGTTAATTAATGCTCTAAAGCCCATATCCAATTAACTCTCTCTAAAAATTTATGTAACGTGTTTTCATCAAAATAACTCTTCACTTATTAGAATGAATTTAATAAAAATCAAATTATAGTCTAGTTCTAGTATATGTTTATATCTTATGAGTAAAGTGAATACTGAGATGTTACTGTTATTTTGCCAACCTGGGAAAAGAAATGCTAATGAATTAGTTACAAAATGTAAATCCGGATGTGGAGGGTAGCTATTGCAGTTAAAGAATACATTTTAAGATCAAGTGATTTATTTGTGACTGTTTCTTTAGGTATGAAGAAAATCCATTTATGTAAATATCAATTTTGTGGTAAGAATTTCCCATTTTTAATGTTTTTTAAATGGAAAAGGAAAAACAAATGTCTAAATCTTTGCTATAATTCAAGTAAACTCAGAATGATATAGTTCCAGCAGATGTTTACCTATATAGAAATAAAATACAGAGATGTGTATGCAGATTGATAAAGATGTGCACATATGTGCATATGTTCAAGGCCAGGTAACTCCACAGATTTATGTATGATGAACTGAAGTTAAAAGAATTGTGCCTTATATATTTGTTTTTCTGATCAAGAGTTGCATTGTCAGTAATTTTGTAAATGGCTATCCAGAGACAACATTTATTATTGGTTACACTGATGTATTAGGCTATTTTGGTCATTCTTCATTTATAAAGCATTTGTTTGCCTTCATTTTCTCATGGCAGACTGAGCCAAATAGAAACAGGCTTTGATATCATTATAAGGCAAAGTATTTTTCCAAGAAAAAATCAGAATTTTAGAAAGCCAAGTAAGAAATGAATGAGTCTAACAAAAGCTGATCCTTCTTCCAAAACAATCAGTGGTGATTGCAGACGGCAATCGCCAGTATCAATTATTGTTCTTTCACATCCTCTTTACAATATTGCTGTTTGTTATTGTTGTGTTTGTTTGTTTTTTGCAATTCAAGAACCCAGTGTCCTGGCTGACAAGAAAATATGCCAAAAAATGCAATAAATAGTTGTTTGAATGCTCACTCCCTGCAGATAACTCAAAAAAAGGTAAACTGTATGAATGAGAGTATCAAATCACAGTAGGCCATGCACCTATGTTTTAAGGGAAATCATTAGCTTGTAAAAATAACACACTAAAAGGTTAATTTTGTTTTTCCTTCATCTTATTAGACTAGAGATAAAGCAAGATATGCAGGGGAGAAAAAGTCGTATCTTTTCCTCACTCATCACAAGGTTCATGGCTGAGACCCCGTAACAAAAGACAGGCTGACAAGAAAAAATCACACAAATTTATGTCATAGAAATTTTATTTCACATGGGAGTTTTCAGAAATGAAGACTCAAAGACATAAGGAAAAATTGTACTTTTATGGACAGTCATGCAGAAGTATGATTGGAGGATAAAAGGGTGTATGCTAATGAAAACAAACTTTGGGGAGCTTAGCAAGTCCTGACTATTCCCGTCCTTCTTGGCATCTCTGTGTGACATTTCTTCCGTGGAAGTAGAGATCAGGGCATCTAACACATGAGGGTTTTTAGGGTATTACAGTAGGTAGCTTGTCAGATATGAGCAGGGTAGAAAAGGTCCCCTCCCCACCAGGAATGTCAGGCGACCCTCAGGTGATGGTCAGGCTATTGTTAAGTTGTCTCTCTAGAATAATAATTGGTCGCAGCCAGCACCAGGAAAAGGCAGTCTCCAAATAGACAGAAACAACTGAAATTGATGGTCAACATCTTCCTGAAAAGATCTCAGGAGTTGAGCAAGTGGGCTCAGGCATGTGCGCTAAGAGGCAAAATGGTAGAGTTTAACTGGTATATGACCTTCCTCTAAGAGCACATGACTGGTAAGAGAAAAATGCCTCAAGTGAGCATGTGCACAATTTCAGTAAAGACACTGTGCCTGTGGGCCCTCCCAAGTGCTGGCCGGCCACTGTACATGTGGACAGCCCACCCCAAGGGAAGAATCAGGGGAGAAGTAATGCAACCCTGGAAGCATAGCAGCATATAAGACCCCAAGGCAAAGGTCAAACCATGCACTTGATCCTTCAAGTTGCCCACTTGGCCCTCATCTACTTTACTTATTTCATTCCTGCTCTAAATTTTTAATAAACTTTCACTCTTATTCTAAAATTTGACTTGGTCTCTCACTCTGCCTTATGCCCCTTGGTTGAATTCCTTCCTCTGAGGTGGCAAGAGCTGAGGTTGCTGCAGACCTGTACAGACTCACTGCTGGTAACAACAGGAGAAGGAAGAAGGCCAGATGGACATCTTCCTAGGTTTTTTGGCCTGCTTTGGGGAGAAAGGTGGAGGTAAGCTGAGAGTGGCCTTCCTGCTTCTGCTGTTTTCTCAAATACCAAGATGCCATATTTTGGGGTAGCTTTTCCTGCACCTCATCAGATACATGTGACCACATTCCTTTTCTGTTCTGAGGACACTCTTTTTCTCTGAACTTGAATAACAACCTCAGAATTTCCAACAATCAACCCAATCAGCCACGACTATCAGTTGAAGTCAGCCTAAGATGGACGAGATCCTTGAATTGGAGGTGAGCTCCTCAGAGGCCAGGCTTGTGTTGCAACCATCCTTCTACCTGCAGAAGGTGTATTACTAACAATAAGAGCTAACACTTAGGCAGTGCTTACTATGTATGTACCAGGCACTTTTCAAAGAGCTGTCTTTTTTAACTCATTTATGCCTCAGCAAAAACCATTTGGGACTAGGGACTATAATGCCTATTTCACAAATGAAATCACAGGCTCCACAAGGAGTGGTAATATGCTCAAGGCATGGCTGTGAAGTGAGACAATGAGAATTCAAACCAGAGTAGCCTGGCTTCATTGCCTGGGGCTACCCACTGCATCACACAGCCTCTCCTGAACATGGTAGCTGTGTCTTAATCATTGAAAGATTCAACCGACCTTCCTTTCCTTCCTTCCTTCCTTCTTCCTTCCTCCCTCCCTTTCCTTTCCTCCCTCCCTCCCCTTCCTTCCCTCCCTCTCTCCTTCCTTCCTTGCTCCCTCCCTCCCTTCCTCCATCCCTCCCTTCACCTTCTTCCCTCCTTCCACCCTCTCTTCCTTCCTTTCTTCTTCCCTCCATCTTCTTCCTTTCTCGCATCCCCCATCCTTCTTTTTTCTTCCTTCCTCCCTCCTTTACTTCCTTTCCTCCTTCCTCTTTCTTTTCCTTCCTCCTTCCTCTTTCCTTCCTTCCTTCCTTCCTTCCTCCCTTCCTTCCTCTCTTCATCCCTCCATCTCTCCCTCTCTTCTTTTCTTCCTTCCTCCTTACTCCCTGATATGGTTTGGCTGTGTCTCCACCCAAATCTCACCCTGAATTGTAATAATCTCCATGTGTCAAGGGCAGGGCCAGGTGGAGATAATTGAATCATGGGGGCAGTTTCCCCCATGCTGTTCTTGTGGCAGTCAATAAGTCTCACGAGATCTGATGATTTTGTAAATGAGAGTTCCCCTGCACAAGCTCCCTTGCCAGCCACCATGTAAGACATGCCTTTGTTCCTCCTTTGCCTTCCACCATGATGGTGAGGCCTCT
This sequence comes from Nomascus leucogenys, assembly GCF_006542625.1. Taxonomy (NCBI): domain Eukaryota; kingdom Metazoa; phylum Chordata; class Mammalia; order Primates; family Hylobatidae; genus Nomascus; species Nomascus leucogenys. The sequence goes on from NC_044394.1 coordinate 53,119,482, forward strand.
GCAGCCATGTGGAACTGTGAATCCATTAAACCTCTTTTTCTTTGTAAATTACCCAGTCTCAGGTATGTTTTTATTAGCAGTAAGAATGAACTAATTCCCTCCCACTCTTCCTTCCTTCCTTTTCTTTCTTTCTTTCCTTCCTTCTTTCTCTTTCTTTCTTTTTTTTTCTTTCTTTCTTTTTCTTTCTTTCTTCTTTCTTTCCCTTCCTTCCTTCCCTCCATCCCTCCCTCATTCCCTCCTTCCTTTTCTCATTTAATGGAAGAAGGGCATGTTTAAGACAAAGTGCCCAGAATCATAAAAATTATAATGTAGCCCTGGTTGCTGATGGGAGAAAATAACTATTAATCTACCTCCTCTCAGCTTCTCCTAACAAGTCATGTTAGTACCTGAATCTAGGAGAAAAAGTCACCTTTTTGTCTTATTAATAACTGAATCTAAAAAAACAACAGCTTTTTTGGTAAAATAATCTCTTTTATTTAATGCTAACAATGATTGAAAAACTTTTCATATTTCTCTGGTTTCTTATTCTGGGAGCAACCCAGAAATTGTCTGTTTTCTATGAATAGTTATTCTATTAAATAAATGAGAATAACAGATACTAGTAGCAACATATGTAACAATATATCTGAGTGTTGCAAAATATAACTCTGATTTTGTTCAGGGAAAAAAGTTATTATTTCTTTTCAGCCTTTCATGTGATTATTTTAAGTAGCTTTTATTGTTAATAACTTTAATTGTTATAATAAGAACAGTTTTGATTACTTGCTATATAATGCTAAATTCACTGAAATTTAGTGCAAAAATAATGACTACTACAAAAGATGTAGCTACTAAATCTTGACCAACTAAATCTTTAGCCTTCCGGAAATTCTCATACAAAACATCATTAAGAGTATGGGCTTTGGAATTTGACAGACTAGAACCTCCATATTTGTGACATCCATTAGAGTAGCCACAAGACACATAGGGTGTTTAAATTTAAATTTAAATCAATCAAAACCAAATAAGGTTAGAAATTCAGGTCTGCAGTCACACCAGCCACATTTTAAGTGCTCAATAGTCACATATAGATAGTGGCTCCCATATGAGAAAGAGTGGATATAGAATATTTCCATCATCACTGCAAGTCCTATTGGAGTAATATCAGAGGTGAATGCACATTTTCTGTGAAGAGCCAGAGAGGAAACATTTTAGGTTTTGTGAGCCATATGGTCTTTCTTTTGCAACTATTCAACTCTGCCATTGTAACTTGAAAGCAACCATAGACAAATGTGTAAACAAATTGGGTGTGGCTTTACAAAAATTGGCAGTGACCTGTATTTGGCTCCAAGGTGTAGTGTGTCTAAGCCCCATCATGCAAGCAGGGCACTAAGCACTGTATTGGACACACAGTAAACATTCTATACTAATCTTTTTATTGTAAGTTTTTAAAAATAATAACTATAAAGTCAGAAATAAACTGAAAGTCCAAGTTTTTGTAAATACAACTTAGTGTGTTCCAGAAACATACCAGTAATTAATTAGACATGATACTGCAACAAACGAGCAAGCAAACAAACCCTGAAATGTATTTATTGGCATGGAAAAATGTTACTGATCCCTCTGTATACTTTAACAATAATATGTAGGTTATGGGTGTAGTTTGCTTAAAAGAGGACAGGAACACATATATTAATAGTTGCACATTTTGATGTACTGACATATATGTTTTAATGTCATTTTTTGGTTTATGCTTTTTAATTTTTTCTATATATAATCTCTGTTACTTTTATAATCAGATGAAAGAACTAACCAAATAAAAGTAACTGGAGTTTTGGTCTTGCAATTCGTTCCTAGTATCAGTAAGGGAACTGCACTGAGTGAGCTCTGTTCTCACTGGAGCATAGCATTGTCTAGTTCTATTTAGTCTGTTTCTATATACATATTTTATAACCATCATTGGTATGAGACAAAATAATAATAGTGTGAAGGTGGCCAACCATGAAAATCTTGAATAATTTAGGGATACGGTTTAATGGACTGCTGGATTGTTTATGACTTCAAGATAATCATTGGAACTTACGGGACAACCTCATAGATAAAAATATCTCTTTTTCTCATTAATATTACCTTCTTTCCATAAATTCAAAAAAAGAGAAATATTTTCCCTATATGGACCATGTTTCATCTTTATCAATAATGGGTATGCACATATTATACTGGGGCTTAAGCTATACAAAACCTATGAAACAAACAAACTTCATGTTCCCTGATAATTTATTATTTGAGAAAATGTCTACAACATGTTAGTAGGTATAAAACTAAATTCATCCACTATTTGGATTGGGGTTATAATACAGACAAAACATGCAGGTATGAAATTGAATTTTTAAATTTACATTACTGAGTTTTATTTTTATAAAAACAGATATAAACATATTATGTATGTATATGTGCATACCCACGCACACGCTAAAGATACACAGAAAACATTTAAATGTGTATGAAGTAAATGTACAAATAGTGAATTTGAAATGTACCATAAAGATAAATAATTCAGTAAAAATATTTAGTACACCAGGAAATACAGCATAATCAGTTCTGGCAATACAGAAATCAAACAAAACCTTTTTTTTCTTTTCTGTTTTTGGAGCTACAGCATGCCAAGAAAGATTTAACAATTTTTTTCTACTGAAAATATATGATTCTGTTGATTTTGGTAGCTTGATTCCTTTAGTCTGAATTGTTATGAAATTTATCACAAAGGCAAGTATTTAAGCGAAATGTCTATATTTTTATAGTCAAAATTCTTAAGTTAGTGTGCATAATTTAAATACTAAAAAAATTCTGTTAGAGTATCAGTCAGTGTGTATAAGAAAGGGAAACCTGTTTCCCTTTTCGGTTGAGAAAACTTCATTTGGGTAATGATGTGATTTTCCATCTGCGGTGGTTATGCAGGCATTAGCCAAGGAGCCTTATAGGAAAAGACGAGATGTTAAGTTTCACCTCAAGATACATTTACAAGTCCTGTTTGGCAGCATTTTCTCTGAGAACAAGCTATGCTATATATTTCAGAGAAATTGAAACCATATGTTGACACCTAAAATTTTTGAAAAATATCACTGGAGTTTGCAAGAAAACATATAAATATAATCAAATCGTTGTAGAATATGTCTACTTGGACTAACTATAATACCGCACTTGTTTCTTGAGAAGCTGTATTAGTGATGTCTTAATGCTATTAGCTGTAAAACACAGTGATCTAGTTGAAACCGACTGTTTGAGTTAATATTAAACCCTTCATCTTATATTTCTAAATTGAAATGAAAAGATTTAATAGTACCTGCTTCCATTTTAGTAATAATTATGTTTCCTTGCTGATAGTTGGCATATAAGGCTTTTCTGTCAAAAGACTGGGGTCTTGGAACAAGATTTAGGCCAAAGTGAAGCCTCAGTAAGAAAACACTCTTTGGGGCATATTTAGGCTGACAGCTATTTGATGAACTACTGTGTAGCCATTCTGCTTTCTCCAGTACTGAGGGCAATCACTTTTGTCCACAAATATTGAGAAACAACACACCCAAGGCACTGAATTAAATCTTAAAGGTGGACAGACACCTTTAAGGACAGACGCGTGACCCTTGTCACCTGTCACAATTAAATCTTAATTTAAAGTGAGGTATAGGACAATTCTGCCGCTCCAGGAACCTACCTACTTAGAGGTACATAAAATCAAATATTGTAGAGTATTTCTCCCTTGAATAAAAACGTCAATGGCGTCCTTGCCATGGTAGGATTTTAGAATTCTATCCACATGGAAAGTATACAAGAGAACCACGGTTATGACTTTTTCTGTGTCAATTTGAATGGGAAATTGTGGGACAGGGGCCCCAGGAATGGATGGCCATCATCAGCTGGCTGGGCTATCAGCTGGCTGTGCTATCAGCTGGCTGTGCAATCAGCCGGCTATCACTGTGCCTACCGGGGATCCCCCTTCTTCGTCTTCACCATTAAGTCTGCTCATCTCCAATCTCTTTGCTCCTAGCATCACAGCTGAGTGCCCTCAGTTTGCTACACTTCTATGTGAATCTTTTCATTAGTGTTAGTTTACTGGACTATTTGAAATAAAAATTAAGGCAATTTTAAATGGGATTTTCAGAAGTTTCTCTTGCACACATTTACTTTAAATTTTACTGTAGGAATAACCTATTTCTACCTGCAAATCTGGGCCACCTTGCCAATTTTCTGATCTTTGGAATGTCCTTTAATTATCTAGGGTTCTTCCATGTGTTTTAGTTTTGAGTGTGTGTGTGTGTGTGTGTTTTTCTTTGTTGTTGTTGGTGGTGGTGGTAGTGGTGGTGGTGGGGTATGTATGTGGAACAAACCAAATATTTCTACTTCAATTCTTTGGAATGGGGGAACTCCCCCATCTCAACCCCGACCCCACACCACCACCTAAAGGGCAGTAAAATGTCTTAGTTTCTTCAGTGCAAAGTCACAAAAGGATTGCATTTCATGAAATTTTATATACTTTTTAATATGCTCATGAGGGAGAAGAGTACTCTCAGCATATGGGAGTACACACACATGCACACACACCACAAACATAAAGTTTGGACTAATAGTAACTACCTACATTTATTTGAGTACCTAGTGTGTACCAGAGAAGTAACTAGGTGTCAAATATATCTTATTTAAACCTAACTAAGATCCATGAACGACGTAATCCTCCTTTGATAAATGAGAACACTGAAAATTAAAAATTTAACTAAATTGCTCACATTTCCAGAGTTAGAAGATGAGGCAGATCTATTTAAACTTGTAACTGACAATGAAGACTACACTTTTAATTGTACTATGTATTGCCCAGATTTTACTTCTTATAGTCCACAATGGCCTTGTAGATGTAAAAGGCAGTTTTACTACCATAAATAGATAAATTCAACAAAAGCACAAAATGATTTAAGGTACAGTAGCATAATTTGCAAGAAAGCAAGTAGACAAATGCAGATTCTAAATTGCCTTATTGTAAGGGTTCTTCATGCAAAGGATTTCTTGAACATCTCAAATCTGTGGAACAGAATTATGAAAAATATTTGAGTATATAGGTGGACACTTTTTCTGGGGAGATGATCAATAGCTTTTATCAGATTATCTACGTGATTTATGGTGTATGTATATATGTATAAATCTTAAAGATCTAGATGGTGCACAGAGATACTCAAACTTTTATCCTAAAGCATTAGAGTTCCACTCTCTCTAGAAGTAGGAAGACTCTTCATTCTTAAAGTAACTGCTTCTTATCCTCCTCTGTGTATATAGACTCCAAATGCTTCTCTGATCCCGCATAATGAAATTTCAAGTCATTTGCTATATCCTTGGAGGTTATTTGATATTGGATCTAGCCTTACAAATGTGAAGGAAACCATTTAAGCTGGATATGTTTTCTTTATTCCTTTTGAGCTTTTTATTTTATAGTATTGAAATAATATTTAATCATTGCCTTTACCCCTCTTGGAGACTTGGAAACTCTGGGCCTCTAGAACCTGACAGTTATTCTTGATCTTTTTGTGCCTGACATTTTTGGTTGCCTTAATAGCACATTCATTAATCACTTGTTTCGTTTCTTTCAGTCTTGGGATAAACTCAACTTTCACAGCTACTGTTGTAATTTGGCACATGTACTTAGCTTCTCTATTGGTTTTGAGAAGTTAGGATGACCATCTTTCACTGCAGTTAGTGTGCATAAGTTCCCTCTGTTAGTCAGAAGCTAACTCCCTACCCCACTTCTGGAGCTGCCCACTAAGTTAATTACTCTATAACAAAAACCAATAGCTTCGCAAATAGTTGCAACTCAGAAATTCCTGAAATATCCGAAGAGCAGTAATCAAGGTGGCAGTTAACAAAAAACCTTTACCTAATTATCCCTAGCTCCCTAATTTGTCCAAGGTGATATTTTTACAGGATTGTGGTATTATACTTTTGAAACCTAAATAATTTAATTGTCATTTTAGTAGCAGATGAAATTTCCACCAAATATCAAACCATTCAAGACTCACCAGTAAATCAATGCATGTATCTTGCACTCTGTGATTTGCCTTACCAACTCATAAGCATGATATCTTACAATATTGATTCTCATTTAAAAACAACATCAACAAAACTTTATCCAAAGTAAAGTTGCATATCACTCTTTTTCTTTCAAACACAGTATTTATTTTCCCAATAAAGGGTAAATAATTTACCATTCTTTTTGTTTAAATTATTAGTAAAATGGGGTCAGTATTGGACTGTTTTGAAAATATTGCTCCTAGCCAGGCACAGTGGCTCAAGTCTGTAATCCCAGCACTTCGGGAGGCTGAGGCAGGTGGATAACCAGAAGTCATGTGTTCGAGACAAGCCTGGCCAGCGTGGTGAAACCCCATCGCTACTAAAAATACAAAAATTAGCCAGGCGTGGTGGCGGCACGCTTGTAATCCCAGCTACTCAGAAGGCTGAGCCAGGCGAATCGCTTGAACCTGGGAGGCGGAGGTTGCAGTGAGCTGAGATCACGCCACTGCACACCAGCCTGGGCAACAAGAGCAAAACTCCATCTCAAAAAAAAAAGAAGGAAAGGAAAGGAGAGAAGAGGAGTGGGGAGGGGAGGGGAGGAAAGGAAGCTTCCTAAAGTCAGACATGCATTTGAAATCATGACCCTCCTCTTACAAGTTGAGCAACATTAGATAGTCGCCCAATTTTCTGTTGTTCATTTTCCTAATCTACAAAATAAGAATAATAATGATAATCCATACCTCAGAGAATTGTTGTCTTTAAAATGAGAAAACATATGCAACACACTTACAATCCTACTTATCATACCATAATGAATTTAGCATAGTTTATTTAGTATTACTATAATTGCTTTTTGCTAAATAAAAGTGGAAACTAAGAACCACAGAAATAATTAGACAAGTATCCAAAATCTGTCATACCGAAATAATTTTTTTTTTTTTTTTTTTTTTTTTTTTTTTTTTTTTTTTTTTTTTTTTGAGACGGAGTCTCGCTCTGTCGCCCAGGCTGGAGTGCGGTGGCGTGATCTCAGCGCATGGCCAGCTCCGCCTCTCAGGTTCACGCCATTCTCCTGCCACAGCCTCCCGAGTAGCTGAAACTATAGGCGCCTACCACCACACTCAGCTAATTTTTTTGTATTTTTAGTAGAGACGAGGTTTCGCCGTGTTAGCCAGGATGGTCTCAATCTCCTGACCTCGTGATCCACCCGTCTCAGCCTCCGAAAGCGCTGGGATTACAGGCGTGAGCATACCTAAATAATTTAATTTGGACAAGAAGAAAAGAAAACAAACCAAACCATAATAAAAACTAAACATTGACCTGGATAATCTAGCAATAATAACTGAAAGGGTTAATAAGTAAAAAGTTAAAATATTATATGTAGATTTTTGTTTCTATAAATAAAAATATACATATACTATGTATCTATAAATACATATATGTAGTTCTATCTATACATCCAAATATATATCTATAAATACATATATGTATTTCTTCTTTGAGCAATTCAAATTCTCAATTCTTTGAGTTATTTGAGTTATTGTCACTCCAACTTACTCCTAGGTTAAAATCCTTAACCAAACTCCTGACCTTAAAAACATAAAGAAAATTATAGAGCTGAATGTTGAGGTTGCTGAGACTAGAGCATCATTTTCCATCTCAAATTAAAAAAAATGAAAGAATGGATGACATAAGAATTTATTCCCCACTTGATGCTTGATGCTTGTAGATTCCATTTTCATCCCCTGTGTAAGCAGATAATATATTTGAGATCATGGCATTTTCAATTCCAATGACATAGATTAGCCCATTGCCTAACTTCCTCTAGGGAAGTTAAATAATTCAGGGTCAGATCCTAAACTTAATATCTGAAGTTAATAATTACTGTGCTCTAGAATTTGTAAGCTCTAGGTCCTGTTATCTTAGGATTCCTTTTCTGAGTGGAAGTAGTATCCATATTCAATAAAGTGAGCTACTGTGCAGTGCCTTTGAAGAAGCTCATAAAACAGTGGGTTTAATTTGTCTGGGAAATAGAGACGAAAATGTGGTGCAGGTCCCTGATGGAAAATGTGGCTCCGTTATGCCGTATTCCCACCAAATATCTTGGAAAATGGGCAATATTAACGTAGCTCTCTGGAGTAGGGCCAGAAAGAAACAGTGGATGTTCTCTTGTAAAAACCCTGAAAGCAGCAAGCAACCCATAAACAGTATGCAGACTGAGTCTGAAAATGGACCATTTTATGTTCCCTAATGGAAGGATAGCTTATTTGTTCATGGATTTATAGCAACAGTGTGATGTCATCAAGTGATTTATGGCAAGAAACATAGCAAGTGTCAATATACAATGGGAGGTGGAAACATCCTATTCCCACCAAGAAGCTGGTCCCCGTAGGAGGTTGTCTTTGCCTTGGGGTGGGGTGGATGTAGGAAAACGCAGGTTGTTCGTGTTACTGGAAATGGGACAAAGGAGTGAGAGATTTACCGGAGCCATCCATCTTAGGAAAGGACTTGAGGAATATAAAATTAGTCTATTTAGGACATAAAAAGAACAATTACAAACCAGATCAGATCATCACTCTAATTCTTGACTCATCCAATGAGCAATGTTTAATGCTCCACGGGAAGGTGGAAAGGATACCTACAAAACCCAGGTACACATGGAGCAAATATTCATTTTCAATGGGAATGGGATACTGACAGTATGAAGTGGTAGTAATGAAGCATGGCTTTGTCTTATTTTTAAATTTGTATACAGTAAAATTTACTATTTTTGATAGTTATAAAAATTTGACAAAAATTAAAAATTATTTAACTGTCACCACAAAATAAACACATTTTCATGATCTCAAAAATTTCTCTAACCTAGTCCCTTTGCAGTTAATCCCTTTCCTCAACCTCAAACCCTTGCAGCCACTGATCGATTTCCAGAATGCCATTTAAATATAATCATATAGTGCATTGACCTCTAAGACTACATACTGTATGCATTTGAGATTCATCCATGTCATTGCATACATCAATAGTTCATGTTTTTCATTACTGAGTAATATTCCACTGTATGGGTGCACTACAGTTCATGTATCCATTCCCAGGCTGAAGGACATTTTAGTTGTTTCCAGTTCATGGTGATTTTAGTCAAGCCACTAACACTATTCATTGTCCATGTTTTAATATGATGATAAATTTTCATTTCTCTCGAATAAATACTTAGGAACAGTTTTGCCAATTCATGTGGTAAGTATATAATTACTTTTATAAGAAACAGTCAAACTGTTTTTTTTTAAGTTACTGCATGATTTTGCAACCCCACCAGCAATGCAGCCGAGTCCCAGTTCCTCTGCATACTCACACACTTGGTATTGCCAGGCATTCGTGTTTGTTTATTTTTGTTTCTTGCGATTCTAATGTGTAGTAGTAGTATCTCATTGTGGCTTAATTTGCATTTCCTAATGACTAATTCTGTTAGTCATCTTTTCAGGTGCTTATTTGCAGTCCATATACCTTCTTTGAAGTGTTTGTTTAAAGTTTTTGCTCACTTTTTAATTGGATTGTCTGGTTTTTTATTATTGAGTTTATATATATTCTCTGTGACATCTCTATGTGCGTTCTAAACACAAAGACTGGAAGGATGTATGATTTACAAATATTTTCTACCAATCAGCGGCTTGTGCTTTTTTTTCACTTTTAGTTTTATTCAGATAAGAGACATTTTTAATTTTGATACTCATTTTACCATTTTTTTCCGTTTAATAGAATATGCTTTTGGTATACTATAAGAAACATTTTGCCTGGCCAAAGTTCACAAAGGAATTTTTCCTGTATTTTCTTGAGAAAGTTGTATACTTTTAGGGTTGCACTTGGGTCAATGAACCATTATGAGTTAATTTTTGTTTAAGGGTGAGGTGTGGGCTAATGATGTCCCAACAGCATTTGTTTATATTGTTATTATAATGAGCCATTATGAGTTACATTTTGCTTAAGGGTGAGGTGTGGGCTAAGGTTCATTTCAGTGCATATGATGTCCCAGCAGCATTTGTTGTTATTCCAACATCATTTGTTAAACGTACTATACTTTATGCATTGAACTGGATTTACAATTTTGTCAAAAACAATACATTTGTACTCGTTTATGAATTTTGTTCTGTTTCATTGATCCATATGTCTATTTTTCAAAAATGTGACATTGTCTTGATTAATGTACCATTATAGAAAGCACTGAAATAAGATACTATGAATCTTCCAACTTTGCTCTTTTTCAAAATTGCTTTGGCTTTTCTATTTTCTTAACTTTTCATAGAAATTTGAGAATAAGATTAACTAAAATCTACAAAAATAATGTTGAAATTTTGAATCTATATGTAACAGAATATATATATCATTTGGAGGAGAGTTGATTTTTTAAACAATAATGAGTCCTCTAATTTAAAAATATGGTATATATTTCCATTCCATTTAAATTTATTTAATTTAAGAGAATGGCATGTATTTCCATTTATTTGGGTCTTTGATGTCTTTCATTGTTTTAGAGTTTTCAGCATACTGCTTCTGTACATATTTGTTAGATTTATGTTTCCCAAGTCATTTTTTTTAATTGTTATTGTAAAAGGTACTTTTAAAAAATTTTCAATTTTGAAATGTTTCTTGCCAGTATATAGAAATATAATTGATTTGCATTTCTCTGATGGCCAGTGATGATGAGCCATCATTAAAAAATCAGGAAACAACAGGTGCTGGAGAGGATGTGGAGAAATAGGAACACTTTTACACTGTTGGTGGGACTGTAAACTAGTTCAACCATTGTGGAAGTCAGTGTGGCGATTCCTCAGGGATCTCGAACTAGAAATACCATTTGACCCAGCCATCCCATTACTGGGTATATACCCAAAGGACTATAAATCATGCTGCTATAAAGACACATGCACACGTATGTTTATTGCGGCACTATTCACAATAGCAAAGAGCTGGAACCAACCCAAATGTCCAACAACGATAGACTGGATTAAGAAAATGTGGCACATATACACCATGGAATACTATGCAGCCATAAAAAATGATGAGTTCGTGTCCTTTGTAGGGACATCGATGAAACTGGAAAACATCATTCTCAGTAAACTATCGCAAGGACAAAAAACCAAACACCGCATGTTCTCACTCATAGGTGGGAATTGAACAATGAGAACTCATGGACACAGGAAGGGGAACATCACACTCCGGGGACTGTTGTGGGGTGGGGGGAGGGGGGAGGGACAGCATTAGGAGATACACCTAATGCTAAATGACGAGTTAATGGGTGCAGGAAATCAACATGGCACATGGATACATATGTAACAAACCTGCACATTGTGCACATGTACCCTAAAACCCTAAAGTATAATAAAAAAAAAAAAAAAAGAAATATAATTGATTTTTGTATACTCACTGCAACTTTGTGGCACTGCAAAAGTTACTTATTAATTTGACAAGTATCTATAGAATCCTTGGGACTTTTTTGTGTAAATTATATTAGTTGCAAATAGTTTTATTTCTTCATTTCCTATATATGTGTATATATACACTTTTTTTTTTTTTTTTTTTGAGACAGAGTCTCACTCTGTCTTGCAGGCTGGAGTGCAGTGGCACAATCTCGGCTCCCTGCAAGCTCCACCTCCCAGGTTCAAGCGATTCTCGTGCCTCAGCCTCCTGAGTAGCTGGGATTACAGACATGTGCCACTGTGCCTGGCTGATTTTTGCATGTTTAGTAGAGATGGGATTTCGCCACATTGCCCAGGCTGGTCTTGAACTCCTGAGCTCAGGCAGTCTGCCCACCTCGGCCTCCCAAAGTGCTGGGATTATGGGCATGAACCACTGCACCCAGCCCATATTTCTTTTATTTCATTTTCTTGTGTTATTTCATTGGCTAGGACTTCCAATGTAATGATGACTAGGAGTAGAAAGGGGGCACATGCTTTCCTTGTCCCCGATCTTAGAAGGAATACACACATGCTTTCATAATTAAGTACAATGTTAGCTTGTTTTTTTTAATTCCTATGTATGCCCTGTATCATGTTTAGGAAGTCCTCTAATATTCCTAGCCTGCTGAGAGTTCTTATGCTAAGTAAATCTTAAGCCCTGTCAAATGCTATTTCTATTTTTCACATCTGTTGAGATGTTATTTTTTCTTTTATTCTGCTAATATGGTGAATTATACTGATTTTTGAAGGTTGAACCATCCTTGGATTCCTAAGTCTCACTTGATAGCATGCATATATTATATATATTATATGTTTTCTAAATGTTGAATTCAATTTGTGACATTTTATGGAGGATTATTCCATCTAGATTCATAAGTGATACTGGTGTATGGGCTTTCTGTCTTTTAATGCTTTTGTCTAGTTTGGGCATCAAAGTAATGGTAGCCTCATAAAATGAGCTGGGAACTGCTCCCTCCTATCCGATTTACTAGAAGATATTGTGTAGTATTTGAGTTATTTCTTCCTTAAATGTTTGGTAGAATTTGCTAGTGAAACCATCTAGGATCTGGAGGTTTTTTGTTTTTGTTTTTGAAGGATTTTAACTATGGATTTAATTTATTTAATAGCTATAATATTATTCTTTGGATAATTTATTTTTAAATGAGTTTCAGTAGCTGATGTTTTCTTTAAGGATTGTTTTATAACATTGTAGGATCCTTTGGATGGTAGGACACAACACAGTGACACTAGGCATGTTAGATGAAAGGTATAGCTCTTTGTTACTTACAGCTCCAAATGACAGAAGGCTGCCAGGCATGGCCACAAAAGGAATTGCTCCCAGGGACAGGGTAACAGTGAGCCAGAACAGTAGGGGTCAGCTTAGTATGGTACAAAATGCCAAGTTAGCTAGGTTTCCTGGGCTTCCTGTGGATTGGATAATTTGAATTATTTCATAGGCTCCAGAGCATAGAGGGTGTTTCTAGTTGTTTGTTACCTGGCCCTGGAGTAATAAAAAACAGTTGCACAGTAGCCAAGAGTGTTAGTGCCCAGTAAGGGAAATGGTTAGAGGGTGGATTTAATCAGCTACTCAAGAAGGAAAATTAACTGTCCTGTAGCCAGGGCCTCAACGTGGGTCAAGTCAGTATTTTTTCAATAACTATTTTACGTTGGTCCATTTCATCTGTCAAATTTATACATTAAACATCTATTTTTATTTTTAAATTAATTTTTTTAAGAGACAGGGATTTTCTGTTTCACCCAGGTTGGAGTGCAATGGTGCCATTATAGCTCACTGTGGCCTCTACTCCTGGGCTCAAGTGATCCTCCTGCCTCAGCCTGCCAAGTGAGGACTACAGGTGCATGCCACCATGCCTGGCTAATATTTTAAATCTTTTGTAAAGACAGTGTCTTTCTTTGTTGCCCAGTCTGGCCACAAATTCCTAGCCTCGAGGAATCCTTCCTTCTCAGCCTCCCAAAATGCTGGGATTACAGGTATGAGCCACTGTGCCCAGCTAAGTTGTAAAATGTATAAACATTAAGTCATCTGTGGTATACTTGTATTATCCCTTCGCTGTCTTTTTGAATTACAAGACTATAGTACAATCCCATCTTTTATTCTTGATATTTAAATTTGTGTTCCTTCTCTTCTACTTTCTTACCACTCTGAATAGAATTTTATTAATCTTTTCAAAAATTTAACTTTTCATTTTATTAATTTTCTCTCTTGCTTTTCTGTCTTAAAATTTAAAAGAAATTATCTCAATTATATTACATTCTTCTGCTTGTGTTTTTTCCAGTTTGCTCTTCTCTTTTCTGATTTCTGAGGATGGTAACTTAGATTTTTTAACATTTTTTAACATTTTTCTTTTTATTCATGGAGCAGTGGGGGTCAGCTTAGTATGGCACATGGGGCCAGGTTAGCTAGGTTTCCAGGGCTTCCTGTGGATTTGATCATTTGAATTATTTCATAGGCTCCAGAGCATAGAGGGTGTTCCTACTTGTTTGTTACCTTGTCCTGGAGTAATAAAACACAGGTCTCATTGATTTTCTTTTAGAACAATTATATTCTAGGTACTTTTGAAAAAGAAATTCAGTTTCTACCACATAAAGAGTAAGGCCACATATCAATAATACTTTATTGAACAGATACCTAGTTATGAGAGAAAGAATGGCAAAGCCCAATTCCAAAAACCAAGCAGAGCACCAAACCAAAAATAGAGTCACATGTGTCAACACTACAGCATCCTAGGGGCTCACTGGAGGCCTATAGCCCACCCCGAGGAAGAAAGTGTGGCTTTGGACCCACTGGACAGAGTTGATTCTGAGATTCCCACATAAGCCAAATATCTGGAAAGAATTTAATCCTTAGGAAATGAAAACACGCAAAACTCATCCACCAGTGCAAATTGGGACAGCTAAACTTGCTGTCTGTCTGGTCCTGGCTAAGGAAAAATTATTCCATGAGAAATTAAAATTATACCAGTTAATAAATTTATGATCCTTGCCCTAAAAAACAGAGCTTATTAATAAAAAAAATTTGCTCAACATATGTCATTACAGAATTACAAATTAAAACAACAATGAAATACCACTATACACCTACTAGAATAAATAAAATCAAGTTGCAATAATGTAGAGCATCAGAGTGCTCATTCTTCACTGGTGGGAATGCAAAATGGTACAGCCACTTTAACAAAAAGTTTGACAGTGTCTCAGTCAATTTTTGTGTTGCTATAAAGAAATACCTGAGGCTGGGTAATTTATTAAAAAAAGAGGTTCGTTTGGCTCCCAGTTTTGCAGGCTGTACTAGAAGCATGGTGCCAGGAATCTGCTTTTAAGCATCTGGAAGCTTCCATTCATGGCAGAAGGCAAAGGGTAGCTGGTGTGGAGAGACCACATGGTGAGAGAAAAAATAAGAGAGAGAAAGGAGGTGGTAGAAGGCGTTTTCAACAACCAGTTCTCACAGTGACTGAGAGTGAGAATTCACTCCTACACAAATGAAGAATGGCACCAAGCCATTCATGAGGGATCTGCACCCTTCCCAACTCAACCACACACCAGGCCCTACTTTAACACTGGGGACCAAATTTCAACATGAAACATAGTGGGGCCAAGCAAACCATATCTAAACCATAGCGGACAGTTTGAATCTAAAGCTAAATACACTCTTACCTTATGATTCAGCAGTCAGGCTCCTTGGTGTTTACACAGATTAGTTGAAAACGTATGTTCACACAAAAACCTGCACATAGATATTTATAGCAGCTTTATTTATAATTATTGCTAACTGGAAACAACCACGATGCTCTTTAACAGGTGAATGAATAAACAAACTGGGGTACATCCACACAATGGAATACTAGTCATCAATAAAAAGAAATGAGCTATCAAGCCACCAAGACACATAGAGAAATCTTAAATATGTATTGCTAAATGAAAGAAGTCAGTCTGAGAGGGCTACATAATACATAATTTCAACTCTAGATGTTTCTTGCCTTATGATAGAGTTATATCTCAATAAACCCATCAAAAGTTGAAAATGTTGTCAAAAATGCAATTCTTTTTTTCTTTTGTTTGAGACAGAGTCTCACTCTGTCACCCAGGCTGCAGAGCGGTGGTGTGATCCTGGCTTACTGCAACCTCTGCCTTCCAGGTTCAAGCAATTCCTGTCACAGCCTCCCGAGTAGCTGGGATTACAGGTGCCTGCCACCACACCCGGCTAATTTTTGCATTTTTAGTAGAGTTGCGGTTTCACCATTTTGGCCAGGCTGGTCTTGAACTCCTGACCTCAAGTGATCCGCCTGTCTCGGCCTCCCAAAGTGCTGGGATTACAGGCGTGAGCCACCGCCCCGGCCCCAAAATACATTTCATACATCCAACCTACCAAACATCATTGCTTAGCCTAGTCTACCTTAAACATTCTCAGAATACTTAAATTAGCCTACAACTGGGCAAAATTATCTACCCGAAAGCCTATTTTATAATAAAGTATTGAGTATCTCATGTAACTTATTGAATACACCACACTGTGCGGTATCGGTTGCTTACCCTCGTGATTGCACGGCTGCCTGGCTGCTGAGGCTCACTGCTGCTGCCCTGCATCACGAGAGTATTGTACCATATATCGCTAGCCTGAGAAAAGAACAAAATTCAAATTGTGAAGTGTAGTTTCTACTGAATGTGTATCACTTTTGCATTATTGTAGAGCTGAAAAATGGTAAGTAAACCCATCGTAAGTCAGTAACTGTCTGTGTATGACATTCTGGATAGAATAATAAATCTAAAATTAGATTTTGAAAACTAGACATGTTTCTAAGTTATACGGGGTTCAAATAAGAAATTTTTAATAGCATAAATAGAAAACAACTCATTCATTAAGTAATCAATAGATAAATTGTAGTGTACTTACAATGTGGAAAAATATCAGTCACCAAAATTGATAAATTAACTAGATCAGGTTTACTCTTTGGGGATTTTTGGTCAAGATGTGAGCTGAAAAAAAAGATGTGAGTTGAGGATATTATGTAAATACTTATTTAACAAGAGAAAAAGCAAATTTCCACAAATTTGAGGTTAGTAAAATTCGAAATATAATCATAAAAATTGAAAGATTTTTGGTTTTTAGTTTGTTTTCTTGTTTATTTGTTTATAAGACAGGTCTACTAATGAGAATAAGATTTCCTTTTGGGGATACAATTTTGTTAAGTTGGGGTTCAAAGCATTTCTTATCATCAAATTGATTGCAAATGTTAAAATTTAAAAATACTTTCTGGGCCTGAAATCTGTACAAAAACTAATGGTGGGTTAAATTTTGGCCTCTGGGCTACAGTTTGCCAATCTCTGAACCAGATCAATATGTATCAGCATGATATTGAACGTAAACACATCTTGTCAAAGGAAGCATACCTATTGGTGCCATTCATGCAAATTATTTAAAAATCAAAACATAACCATTATTATTTATGGATATGAATATGTAGTAAAGTATAATAACATGGACAGGAAGGACAGCTTCAGAATTAGGGCTGAATGCGATTTCTCAGGTTAAACTAATGACTCTAACATTTCTATACCAGAATCCTCTTCTGAGTTTCAGACGTTCACTTCAAACGCTGCCTGCTGAGTATACCAACTGGGGTTGGCCACAGGAATTTTGAAAGGAATATATACAAAAATAAATGAATAATTTACATCTTCCATCTCTTCCTGCCAAATTTTTCTTATTCCATTTTGCTTATCTTAATAAATACTGCCAATGCCTTCTGAATTTTTGTCATCTGTTTTTTTCTCCCCAAATATTACTGTTATTAATATTTCCTGAATTCATGTCCTCCTCCTCACCATTCTCTCTCTTGCTCTCTCTTCTCTCTCTCTTTTTCCTGTCTCCTCTGCCTTCCCTCCTCTGTTACTAATATCAAAGAAACCTCATAATTTTTCTCTATGAAATAAACTTTTCAAAACTCAAATGTGATCCTATCATGCTAGTTCTCAAACTCTCTGATATCTCCTTACCCCATTAAGATAATACACAAACTCCTTGCCAGTCTTAAAAGAGTTTCTTAACTTTTCTTAACTTTTAAAAATAAGATTTCTAACTTTTAATTATTAACTTTTAACACCCCCCCTCTACACACCCATCCAACCCCCACACAATTTACATTCCACAGTTGTAGTCTCAAAATTCCTATGATAACAAACCCCTATCAATAATACATTTTGAAATTATTCCTTAACACAATTTCATTTATTTAAAATATAAGCCTATCTGTATATTTATTCATAAGTACATTAATAAATACACACAAAATAAAAAAATTTAAATAGCTGAATAAAATATACATACTTTAAAGGTTTATACCTTTAGTATTAACAACACACACACATACACACACACACATATCCTCTTTTTGTTCTGATCAATACATTAGTATTAGCTAGAATAGAAATAATGTAATTTTATATATTTTGTTTTGTTATCTTAAATCAACACATAATAGTAATACATGTTTGCAGGGTACCTAGTAATATTTTGATACATAGAATGTATTATGATCAGATAGGGTAGTTAGTATATACATTATCTCAAACATTTATGATTTCTTTGTGTTGGGAACATTTGGTACCCTCCTTCTAGCTAACAAACAATGTTTTTAATGGGACCCAGGTGATGGTGTCTGCTGCCATTTCTAACAAGTTATTTGCATTTGTGCACAGATGCTCTGCCTCCATCCTGCTAATAAGAAAAGGACTCAGTGCTCTGGACTCAGTGCTCTTATTCAAGTGCAACTCCTTCTGTTCCCATCCCTTTTCCCCTTATCAAGTCATACCTCAAGGAATTGTTTGTCCTCTTTCTAGATTGATGTTCTCCCTCCATTTCTGCTGAATTATTTCCATAAGCATGTACACATTCTGTAATATCTGCTCTTTGATAACCAAAACAAAAACATCCCTTGACTCCTGTATAGACCAATATCTCTACTCTTCTTTACTGCGAAGCTCCTCCAAGGAGTTTTCTGTACACTCTCTTTAGTCCCTCCTCTAGCTTGACCACTGCTCCACGGAAGTTGCACTTGCCAAGGTCACCAATGAACCTCATGTTTGTAAATCCATTGGCCAATTCTTAGTCCACATGGTATTGACCACCCAGCAGCCCTTGAAATGGCTGGCCATTTTCTCCTCATTGACATGTTTTCTTCACCTGAACTTCCTGGAAAACCATTCTTTCAGTTTCTTCCAAACTCACTTTCTGATGCCTTGTCTACTTTTCTGGTTCTGTCTCTTCTCTCAGACCTCTCTAAATGACAGAATATACCAGCACCCAATAAGAAATTGAATCTGCACTTTTATCTTAGTTGATCTCATCCATGCTTATGACTTTCCACCTGAATGTCAGTGCACACAGTTACATCTCAAGCCTGGTCCTCTCCACTGGTCTCTAGATTATTCTAGAAAAATATTGACTCAGCACCTCCATGTCTATGTCTGTCAGGCATCTCATTGTTAACAGCTCCAGACAAAATTCCATATTTCTGACCTCCATGACTTCTTCCTCATTTGTTGGCCTATCTGTAATTAGCAACTTTAATCTTCCCTTTGTTCAGTCTAAGAGCCATAGAGAGATCCTTGACTTCTTTTTAGCTTCATAAACCATATCCTATCCCTTCATAAATCTTTTTGACTGTTACTTCAAAACATCTTATGTGTGTTATGTATCAATGTGGCTAGATTATGGCGTCCAGATGTTTGCTCAAACACCAGGGTAGGTGTTGCTGTGATAGTACCTTTGTAAAGATGTGATATTTAAATTAGTAGACTTTGAGTAAAGTAGACTGCTGTCCCCAGTGTGAGTGGGCTTCATCCAATCAGTTGAAAGCCTCAAGAAAAAAGACTGAGGACCCCCATAAAGAAGGAATTCTGCCTCCATACTGTCTTCAGACTTGAGAATGCACCATCGACTTGTGCAGGACAGTCTATCTGTGGATCCTTCGTAGGAATCATCTTGAGCCATGTGTCTATATGTCTGAAATCTGAGCAATGTCCTTTACCATCACTACTGTCACTTTAGTCCAAGTCACCATCACCTCACACGTATTAATGCAATAGCCTGCTGTTAGTCTCTCTGCTGTCCCTACAGAATCTGTTGGTCACACACTACTCAGAGTATTTCACTTTTATAAGGTAAATCAGATTATGTGTCTCCTCTGCTCAAAATTCTGTAATCCCTATCACCACCACCACCATGCAATGGCCTACAAGTTTGTACATGACCTTACTTCACTCTCCTTTGTATTGAGTATCCATCTCTTCCCAGCAGGCTCAACTCCAGCCACACTGACCTCCTTGCACATCCTTGGACATATCAAGAACATTTATTTCATATTCTTCTCTCTGCTTGGAATGCTCTTCTCTGTACTATCTGCATGAATAGTTCTCCCATATCCTTTAGGTCTCTGCTCTCAAAGCTTCTATTGATAGCACATACCTTCCTACCCTTGGAATTCCTATTCTCTTTACTCTGCACATCACTACAACTACCTTGATGTATGCACATTTGTGTATGCCAATTAAATTTTATTTTTCAAGCAAAAATGACAAATGAGATCTAATTAAAGAGCTTCTCCACAGCAAAAGAAAATATCAACAGAGTAAACAGACAACCTACAGAATGGGAAAAAATTTTTGCAAACTATGCATCTGACAGAGGTCTAATATCCAGAATTTATAAGGAACTTAAACAAATTTACAAGAAACAAACAAACAACTCCATTAAAAAGCAGGCAAAGGACAGGAACAGACCCTTTTCAAAAGAAGACATACGTGTGGCCAAAAAGCACATGAAAAAAAAGCTCGGCCGGGTGTGCTGGCTCACGCCAATAATCCCAGCATTTTGGGAGGCTGAGGTGGGCAGATCACCTGAGGTCAGGAGTTCGAAACCAGCCTGGCCAACATGGCGAAACCCCGTTTCTACTAAAAGTACAAAAATTAACCGGGTGTGGTGGCGGGCGCCTGTAATCTCAGCTACTCAGTAGGCTGAGGCAGGAGAATCACTTGAACCTGGGAGGCGGAGGTTGCAGTGAGCCAAGATTGCACCACTGTACTCCACAATGGGCAACAAGAGCGAGACTCCATCTAAAAAAAAAAAAAAAAGCTCAACATCACTGATTATTAGAGAAATGCAAATCAAAACCATAATGAGATACCATCTAATGCCAATCAGAATGACTATTAAAAAATCAAAAAATAACAGATGGTGGTGAGGTTGTAGAGAAAAAGGAATGCTTTTACACTGCTGGTGGGAGTGTAAATTAGTTCAACCATTGCGGAAGACAGTGTGGTGATTCCTCAAAGACTTAAAGTCGGTAGCACTATTCGACCCAGCAATCTCATTACTCGGTATGTACTCAAAGAAATATAAATCATTCTATTATAAAGACACATGGACACACATATTCACTGCAGCAGTATTCACAGTAACAAAGGCATGGAATCAACCTAAGTGTCCATTCGATGATAGACTGGATAAAGAAAATGTGGTACATATACACCATGGAATACTAGGCAGCCATAGAAAAGAATGAGATCATGTTTTTTGCAGGGACATGGATGAGCTAGAGGCCATTATCCTTAGCAAATTAAGGCAGGAACAGAAAACCAGATAGCACATGTTCTCACTTATCAGTTGGAGCTAAATGATGAGAACACATGGACATATAGAGGGGAACAACACACATTAGGGCCTATCAGAGGGTGGAGGGTAGGTGGAGAGGGAGGATCAAGAAAAATAACTAAAGAGTAAGTACTAGGGTTGGTGCCTGGGTGATGAAATAATAAGTACAACAAACCCCCATAACATGTTTACCCATGTAACAAACCTTCATATTCTGCACATGTACCCCTGAATTTAAAATAAAAGTAAAAATAAGTAAATAAATTATTTTCTTCCTTAGAGGTGGGGTCTCACTACGTTGCCCAGGCTGGCCTTGAACTCCCAGGCTCAAGCAATTCTCCCACTTCAGCCAATCATTTATTTGCTTCTCGTTTATCTACCACCACCAGAACATAACCTCCACAATCCAGGAACTAATCTATTTTGTTGGATGTTGTGTCCTCAGAACCTAGAATGAGATACCACATTATAGAAGGAGCTTGACAGACCATTTTCTGTTTTTACAAATGAATGAAGAACAAATGAACACATGACTGCATAGATTAGTCCTGATTAGCTTCTTATGGTTTTTGACGTGTAATATGCCTGTGATGGTTATTTTTATGTGTCAACTTGGCTAGACGATGGTGTCCGGATGTTTGGCCAAACACCAGGGTAGATGTTGCTGCAAGAGTACGTTTTATACATGTGATTCACATTTAAATTAACTAGTAGACTTTGAGTGAAATAGAATACTCTCCCTAGTGTGAGTGGGCTTCATACAATCAGCTCAACACCTTAAGAAACAAGACTGAGGAGCTCCAGAAAAAAGGAATTCTTCTAGACTGTCTTCAAACATGTCAGTGCAGGCTCAAAATTTCCCTGGGTCTCCAGTCTGCCCTGTGGATTTCAGACTTGCCAGGCTCCACCAACACGTGAGCCAATTTCTTAAAATCTCTGTCTTTATGTAAGTGATTTGTATGAATGTGTGGGGGGGGGCGTGTGTTTGTGTGTGTAACCTACTTGCTCTGTTTCTCTGAGAACCCTGATTAATACAAGGCTTGATGAAAACTTTGTGCTCAGAGTAAAGGCAGTTTGGGCTCTGTCATTCCTCTTTTGCTGATTCCTATATTCACTAGTAAATATAATAGTAGTAGAGGTGATAGCAACTGACCATAGCATGTACTATGTACTGTTCTAAGATGTACTGTTCTCAGAGGCTAACATATGCTAGCCCATCTATATTAGTCTGTTCTCACGCTGCTAATATGGACATACCCAGGACTGGGTAATTTATAAAGGAAAGAGATTTAATGGACTCACAGTTCCACATGGATAGGGAGCCCTCACAATCATGTTGGAAAGCGAAGGGGAAGCAAGACATGTCTTACCTGGCTGCAGGCAAGAGAGCTTGTGCAGGGCAACTCCCATTTATAAAACTATCAGATCTCATGAAACTTATTCACTATGACAATAAAAGTTTGGGGGAACCACCCCTATGATTCAATTATCTCCACCTGGCCCTGCCCTTGACACATGGGGATTATTATAATTCAAGATGAGAATTGAGTGAGGACACAGACAAATCATATCACCGTCTAATCTCCACCACAATCCTTGAGAAATATGCCAATGTTTGATTTTAGACAGGAGGGAACAGAAACTCAGAGATGTGCACTGTTCAAGCATTCAAGTACTACATCTCATAAGCAGCAAAGGCAGGATTCTAGGCAAGATAGTCCATCTGTAGCTTCCTTGGAGGAATAATCTTAAGCCATGTGTCCATTTTATGAGGGTCGCATTAGTTAAAAGCAGACAATATAATGTGTAGCTCTGCTTACACAAGCATATTTACTGACACAATGCTTTGCGGTTACTTGAAAGACAGTGGATGATGACACTTTTGCACACGGGAGCCTGTGTTCTTTCCTCCCTCAGGACACCGTTGAGACTGCACATGATGTATAACTGACATGTACTCATGTCAACCTATAAATTATAACCACAAATGACAGGTGACTCAGGAAGACACTCAACTTCATCTCTATATTAAGTATCAGCAAGTTCATTGACTCATTTATAAATAAAATATAAACATGAATACATACTCTGTTTCTTCCTGCATTCCAATAGATTGTCCTGCTTACCACTGTACTCAACTTAGGAGATCCTTGCTTAGACACACTGGTCCTTTTGTTCTCAGATGTGCCAAGTACTTTCTTACCTCCACACTCCTCCATAAGTTTTTCCCTCCAATAACCTTCCTTTCCTTCTTAACATTACACACCAGTTTGGAAAAATAAAACAAAATGTGAAAATTATAACTCTGTATGTGAGGATTCAGTTCAGCAGACCGATTCTAAACAGTTAACTAAATGTGAAACAGTTTCATGCCATATAGCAACACTACTGTGGTCTTTTTCTAGATAAACAGTGGTCAGATAATTCCTGCACCTCTCCAGCAGATGCAAATAAATTAGTATAGCTCAAAAGGAAATTCACAGTCTGCTAGGGAAGGCAGATCTTCAATGTTCCAACATCTGTTTGTTTTTCTCTACACTCCTCTTGCAAAAATATATAACCTTGATATCAGAATTAGATCTGAGTCTGGGAATATATATAATTTTCTTCTAAAGCTTTGTTGAGTTTTATCAGAAAATAGTAATCAAACTGGGTTATTCTTCACCATATAGTTCATCCTCCCCCAAATAGAATAAAACAAAATAAAATAAAACTGGGTGACATTGTGAACATTTTAATAAGTTTACTTACATTACTTTGTAGATCATTTTAAAGGTTCTTTCAAAATAAGCATTATTTCAAGAGATCAGCATAGTTTTTAGTAGTTTTGGCATTGCATTAATGATTAGTTTTAATATTATTTAAATTGTCAGACTAAATTCACTAGACACTGTCTAGTGTAGATTCTCCCCCAACAAGAATTTTCTATCAACACACTAAGTAATTGAAATGTATTGTCTTCTCCACAGAATCAAATGCTACACAGAATACATGAACAAGAGAGATATATGACAGAGTTAAAGCAGTCATATATATATTTTTAATACAATCACAGCTCTGTTTGACACCTATTGCCCTTAACCACTTTTTAGAACTATATGACTCCAGCGGACTCACATTTTTCACACCTTTATCTACTCCACAACAGGTGTGAGGGAAAGAGTAGAAGACAAGTGTGTGCCTTAAACCAAACTCATTTTTGGATGTCAAATTTGAGAAGGGGAAAGAGTGTAGAAATGGAGTTTATTCATTAAATTGAAACCACCTTTCCTCTTCCAATTAGAAACACCTTTTACTGTCAATCTCTTTGCAGAATTACCTGCTACTATTGCATGTATAGGTTGCAGTTTAAAGAAAAACAACATAGACTAAAATATTAAGCCAAGAATAGCACTAACTGAATAGAAATTTTATGTTTTTTGTAAGAAAATGCCTACGGGATGCTCAAAGGAGATATCAAAATGTTAATAGGTTTCCCATTTTTCCTGCCCTTAAAGATAAACAGAATCTACCCATGAATCAGATATTCTCATTTTGTTCTCATATTTCACATATGAAAAGTATGTATATATGTATACATCTTTTACTGATATATGTATAGTGATATATATAACATATATCTTGTATATGTGCTTATATGTAATACATATTATATATAACTGATCTATATACAACAGTTTTATATATAACTGTTGTATATATATCAGTTATATATATCGTATAATTATAATATATAACATATATATTATATATACTGCTATATATATAACTGATATATATAACTGTTGTATGTATAACTGATATATAAAGTTATATATATAACTGATATATAAAGTTATATATATAACTGATATATAAACTAATATATAAACAAGTTTGAGTATTTAAGGCTTATAATTGAAGAAATAAAATTTCCCTTTTTTACCTATACTATATATATATTTTTTAATGTATTATTTGGACTTTTATTTTTATGTTGTAAATAGTATTATTTTCTTAACTTGAATTTTTTGTTTATTTAATTTTTTTCATGAGTTATTGGGGTGCAGGTGGTATTTGATTACATGAGTAAGTTCTTTAGTGGTGATTTGTGAGATTTTTGTGCACCTATCACCTGTGCAGTGTACACTGCACCATATTTGTAGTCTTCTGTTCCTTGCCCTCCTCCCACTCTTTCCCCCAAGTCCCCAAAGTCCATTGCTCCATTCTTATGCCTTTGCATCCTCATAGCTTAGCTCCCACCTATCAGTGAGAACATACGATGTTTGGTTTTCCATTCCTGAGTTACTTCACTTAGAATAATAGTCTCCAATCTCATCCAGGTCACTGCAAATGCTGTTAATTCATTCCTTTTTATGGCTATGTAGTATTCCATTGTGTGAAATGGAATACCACAGTTTCTTTACCCACTTGTTGATTAATGGGCATTTGGGCTGGTTCCAGGATTTTGCAGTTGTGAATTTTGCTGCTACAAACGTGTGTGCAAGTATCTTTTTCTAATAATGACTTCTTTTCCTCTGGGTGGATACCTAGTAGTGGGATTGCTGGATCAAATGGTAGTTCTACTTTTAGTTCTTGAAGGAATCTCCACACTGTTTTCCATAGCGGCTGTATGAGTTTACATTCCCACGAGCAGTGTAGAAGCATTCTCTGTTCACCACATCCACTCCAACATCTACAGTCTTTTGATTTTTTTTTTTGATTATGGCCATTCTTGCAGGAATAAGGTGATATTGCATTGTGGTTTTGATTTGGATTTCTCTGATCATTAGTGATATTGAGCATTTTTTGATATGTTTGTTGTCCATTTGTATATCTTCTTTTGAGAATTGTCTATTCATGTCCTTAGCCTGTGTTTTGATGGGATTGTTGGCTTTTTTCTTACTGATTTGTTTGAATTTGTTATAGATTCTGGATATTAGTCCTTTGTCAGATGCATAGATTGTATAGATTGTCGGATGTATAGATGTATAGTGGGGAAGATTTTCTCCTACTCTGTGGGTTGTCTCTTTACTCTGCTGACTGTTCCTTTTGCTGTGCAAAAGCTTTTTAGTTTAATTAGGTCCCAGAGATTTATCTTTGTTTTTTTTTTCACATTTGCTTTTGGGTTCTTGGTCATGAAATCCTTCCCTTAGCCAATATCTAGAAGGCTTTTTCCAATGTTATCTTCCAGACTTTGTATAGTTTCAGGTCTTAGGTTTAAGTCCTTAATCCATTGTGAGTTGATTTTTGTATAAGGTGAGAGATGAGGATCCAGTTTCATTCTTCCACATGTGGCTAGCCAGTTATCCCAGCATCATTTGTTGAAAAGGGTGTCCTTTCCCCACTTTATGTTTTTGTTTGCTTTGTCAAAGATCAGTTGGCTGTAAATATTTGGGTTTATTTCTGGGTTCTCTATTCTGTTCCATTGATCTATGTTCTCATTTCTGTACCAGTATCACACTGTTTTGGTAACTATGACCTTATAGTATAGTATAGTTTGAAATCAGGTAGTGTGATGCCTCCAGATTTGTTCCTTTTGCTTAGTCTTGCTTTGGCTATATGGGCTCTTTCTTTGTTCCACATGAATTTTAGAATTGTGTTTTCTAATTCTGTGAAGAATGATGGTGGTATTTTGATGGGGATTGCATTGAATTTGTAGATTGCTTTTGGCAGTATGGTCATTTTCACAATATTGATTATACCCATCCAGGAGCATGGGATGTGTTTCCATTTGTTCGTGTTGTCTATGTTTTCTTTCAGCAGTGTTTTGTAGTTTTCCTTGTAGAGGTCTTTTGAATCCTTGGTTAGGTATAATCCTGAGTTTCTTTTCTTCTTCTTCTTCTTTTTTTTTTTTTTGCAGCTATTGTAAAAGGGGTTCAGTTCTTGATTTGATTGTCTGCTTGGTTGCTGTTGGTGTATAGAAGAGCTACTGATTTGTGTACATTAATCTTGTACCCAGAAACTTTGCTGAATTCTTTTATCAGTTTTAGGAACTTTCTGTAGGAGTCCTTAGGGTTCTCAAAGTGAACAATCATATCATCAACAAACGGTGACAGTTTGACTTCCTCTTTACCGATTTGGATGCTCTTTATTTCTTTCTCTTATCTAATTGCTCTGGCTAGGACTTCCAGTACTATGTTGAAGACTAGTGGTGAGAGTGGGCATCCTTGTCTTGTTCCAGTTCTCAGAGGGAATGATTTCAACTTTTCCCCATTCAGTATTATGTTGACTGTAGGTTTGTCATAGACGGGTTTTATTACATTATGGTATGTCCCTTATATGCCGATTTTGCAGAGAGTTTTAATCATAAAGTGATGCTGGATTTTGTTGAATGCTTTTTCTGCATCTATTGAAATGATCATGTGACTTTTGTTTTTACTTCTGTTTACGAGGTGTATCACATTTATTGACTTGCATATGTTAAACCATCCCTGCCTCCCTGGCATGAAACCCACTTGATCATGGTGAATTATCTTTTTGGTATGTTGTTGGATTCAGTTAGCTAGTATTTTGTTAAGGATTTTAGCATCTGTGTTTATCAAGGATATCAGTCTGTAGTTTTCTTTTCTGGTTATGTCCTTGCCTGGTTTTGGTATTAGGGTGATGCTAGCTACATAGAATGAATCAGGGAGAGTTCTTTCTTTCTCTATCTTGTGGAATAGCGTCAAAATGATTGGTACTAATTCTTCTTTGAATGGCTGCTAGAATTTTGCTGTGAATCCACCTGGTCCTGGATATTTTTTTGGTTGGTAATTTTTAAATTAGCATTTCAATTTTGCTGCTTGTTACTGGTCCGTTCAGGGTATCTAATGCTTCTTGATTTAAGCTAGGAGGGTTGTATTTTTCCAGGAATTTATCCATCTCTTCTAGATTTTCTAGTTTATGTGCATAAAAGTGTTCACGGTAGCCTTGAATGACCTTTTGTATTTCAGTGGTGTCAGTTGTAATATCTCTGCTTCATTTCTTAGTGAGGTTATTTGGGTTTTCTCTCTTCATTTCTTCATTAATCTTGCCAGTGGTCTATTGATTTTATTTATCTTCTCAAAGAACCAGCTTTTTGTTTCATCTATTTTTTTTGTTTGTTTGTTTCAATTTCATTTAGTGCTGCTCTAATCTTGATTATTTCCTTTCTTCTGCTGGGTTTGGGTTTGGTTTGTTCTTGCTTCTCTGGTTCCTTGAGGTGTGACCTTAGAGTGTCAGTTTGTGCTCTTTCAGTCTTTTTGATGTAGGCATTTAGGGCTATGAACTTTCCTCTTAGCACCGCTTTTGCTGTATCCCAGAGGTTTTGATATGTTGTGTCATTATTGCCATTGAGTTCAGAGAATTTTTTAATTTCCATGTTGATTTCATTTTTGACCCAATGCTCATTCAGGAACAGGTTATTTAATTTCCATGTCTTTGCATGGTTTTGAAGGTTCCTTTTGGAGTTGATTTCCAGCTTTATTCCACTGTGGTCTGAGAGAGTGCTTGATATAATTTCAATTTTCTTAAAATTATTGAGGCTTATTTTATGGCCTATCCTATGGTCTATCTTGGAGAAAGCTCCACGTGCTGTTGAATAGAATGTGATTTCTGTGGTTGTTGGATGAAATGTTCTGTATGTATCTTGTAAGTCCATTTGTTCCAAGGTATAGTTTAAATCCATTGTTTCTTTGTTGACTTTCTGTCTTGATGACCTGTGTAGTGCTGTCAGTGGAGTACTGAAGTCTCCCACTATTATTGTGTTGCTGTCTATCTCATTTCTTATGTCTGTTAGCAATTGTTTTACAAATGTGAGAGCTCCAGTGTTAGGTGCATCTATGTTTAGGATTGTGATATTTTCCTGTTGGACAAGGCCTTTTAGCATTATATAATGTCCCTCTCTGTCTCTTTTAACTGCTGTTGCTTTAAAGTTTGTTTTGTCTGATATAAGAATGGCTACCCCTGTTCACTTTTGGGGTCCATTTGCATGAAATTCATTTTTCCACCACTTTACTTTAAGTTTATGTGAGTCCTTATTTGCTAGGTGAGTCTCTTGAAGGCAGCCAATGGTTGGTGAGTTCTTATCCATTCTGTGATTCTGTATATATATATATATTTTTTGAGATGGAGTCTCGCTGTCACCCAGGCTGGAGTGCAGTGGCACAATCTCGGCTCATTGCAAGCTCCGCCTCCCAGGTTCATGCCATTCTCCTGCCTCAGCCTCCCGAGTAGCTGGGACTACAGGCGCCCACCACCGCGCCCAGCTAATTTTTTGTATTTTTAGTAGACGGGGTTTCACCGTGGTCTCGATCTCCTGACCTCGTGATCCACCCGCCTCGGCCTCCCAAAGTGCTGGGATTACAGGCGTGAGCCACCGTGCCTGGCCCAATTCTGTATATTTTAAGTGGAGCATTTAGGCCATTTACATTCAATGCTACTATTGAAATGTGAGGTACTGTTGCATTCATTGTGCTCTTTGTTGCCTGTGTACTTTTGTTTATTTGGTTTTTTGTTTTTGCTTTTTAACTTGTGTTTTTGTTTTACAGGTCCTGTGTGATTTACGCTTTAAAGAGGTTCTGTTTTGATGTGTTTCCAGGATTTGTTTCAAGACTTAGAGCTCCTTTTAGCAGTTCTTGTAGTGGTGGCTTGGTAATGGCGAATTCTCTCGGCATTTGTTTGTCCGAAAAAGACTGTATCTTTCCTTCATATCTGATGCTTAGTTTTGCTGGATACAAAATTCTTGGCTGTCAATTGTTTTGTTTGAGGAGGCAGAAGATAGGGCCCCAATCCCTTCTAGCTTGTAGGGTTTCTGCTGAGAAATCTGCTGTTAATCTGATAGGTTTTCCTTTATAGCTTACCTGATGCTTCTGCTTCACAGCTCTTAAGATTCTTTCCTTCATCTTAATTTGGATAACCTGATGACAATGTGCCTAGGTGAAGATCTTTTTGTGATGAATTTCCAGGATGTTCTTTTTCCTTCTTGTATTTTGAGGTCTAGGGCTCTAGCAAGGCCAGGAAAGTTTTCCTCGATTATTCCCCCAAATATGTTTTCCAAGCTTTTAGAATTCTCTTCTTCCTCAGGAACACCAATTATTCTTAGGTTTGGTTGTTTAACATAATCTCAGACTTCTTGGAGTCTTTGTTCATATTTTTGTATTTTTTTTCTTTGTCTTTGTTGGATTGGGTTAATTTCAAGACCTTGTTTTTTGTATTACCAGGGTTGGTTTTCTGGTTCCTTCTCATTTGAGTAGCCTCTGTCAGAGGGAAGGTTTAGGGTTGAAGGCTGTTGTTCAGATTCTTTTGTCCCACAGGGGTGTTCCCTTGATATAGTACTCTCCCCCATTTCCTATGGATGTGGCTTCTGGAGAGCAGAACTGCAGTGATTATTGCCTCTCTTCTGGGTCTAGCTACCCAGCAAGTCTGCCTGGCTCTGGGCTGGTACCAGGGGTTGTCTGCACGAAGTCCTGTGATGTGAACCATGTATGGATCTCTCAGCTGTGGACACCAGTGCCTGTTCCAGTGGAGGTGGCTGGAGCTTGGGGGTGGGGGGTGGTGGGGGATGGCGTGCAATAGACTCCGTGAGGGTTCTTAGCTTTGGTGGTTTAAGGCACTATTTTTGTGCTGGTTGGCCTCCTGCCAGGAGGTGGCGCTTTCCAGAGGGTGGCGTTTTCCAGGGGGCATCAGCTGTGGTAGTATGGGCAGGAACCGGAAGTGGGTGGGGCCCTAGAGCTCCTAAGATTATATGTCCTTTGTCTTCTGCTACCAGGGAGGGTAGGAAAGGACCATCAGGTGGGGGTGGGGGCAGGTGTGTCTGAGCTCAGTTTCTTCTTGGGCACATCTTGCTGCAGCTGCTGTGAGGGCCAGGGGTGAGGTTCCCAGGTCACTGGAGTTGTGTAGCTAGGAGGATTATGGCTGCCTCTGCTGAGTCATGCAGGTTGTCAGAGAAGTGGGGAAAGCCGGCAGTCACAGGCCTTGCCCAGCTCCCATGCATACTGAAGGGCCAGTCTTGCTCCCACTGTGCCCCCCACACACAACAGTCCCCCAGACCATTTCCAGGTGGATAGCGATACAGCCTTGAAAACCTTCCCCAGACTATCCGTCTCCCAGGCACGAAAGAAAAAGGCTTAGTTCTTTCCCCGCCTGTGGAGTCTGCACACTGGAATTGCTCCCTCCCAAATCCTGTTCTGGCCAGGAGGCTTCTCACCGCGTTCAAACTGTTGCAAAGTTCAGCTAGAGATTTCCTTCTCCCTGTGTAGTTTCACCCCCTGCTCTTCTCCCGCTGGATCCCTGTGGTGCCAGGCAGGAATGGCCTGCGAGGCGACCCAGCCAGCTCCCAGGGCCTTTCTGCTGCTTCCTCTACCCATGTATTTCACTCTGCTCTCCAAATTGACTCAGCTCCAGGTAAAGGCAGAAACTTCTCCAGCAAACAGACCTTCAGCTTCTCCGGTGGGGATGTGTGTTTGGGAGAGGAAGGTCTCCCTTTCCCACTTCCGCAGTTGGGGCACTCACAGTTATGGGGGGAATCTTCCAGGTCCTGCAGGAGCAGACTGCTCCCTTCAGAGGGTCTGTGGGTCCTCTTGGGGTTGCTGGTTTGTTCTTGCAGTTGATCTGGATCTAAAATTCACAGTGCATGCCCTTGCCCGCTGCTCTGTCCAGAGCTGCAGTCCAGTCCTGCCTCCTGCCACCGTGATACCCTGCCAGGTCCCCTATACTATATATTTAATCAAAGTTAGAAAGACATTAAATGGAGGCAAACATCTCCAAAAGCCAATATTATACAAATTAATAACTATATAGTTTTTAAATTTTGTTGGTGTTTATCATGGGATAGTTATCGCTGGAAGCTTGTGGTGTGGAAGTTCTTACCTCGTTTCACTCTAAAATTTGCTGATTTTAGATTTGGATTTCCTTATGCACAAGATCTTAAAATGTTTATTAACTTATTTATGTTTAAGAATTATATATGTCATTTTTGAAATAAAACAAATCTGTGTACTTTTGTTATAAAGAAGCATTAGGGCACGCCGTACTTCGGGTAGAATCTTCTCTATATGGTACCGGAATGATGGGTACAAAATTAACATCACAAATGTGTCACAGGAATGTTTAAATATATCTAAGCTTAAATATCATAAAGATTTGAAATGATTAAATTATTCTTAAATATGAATGTTTGACACAATCAACACTTTAAATCATTACATATCAACTATGCATTTGAATTCCTTTCCCTCAGTGTCCAAAACAAAGTACGTAGACATATTTCATTTAGTCTTCAAGTGAGTGCAGGACTCTATGAAAAACCCATAGAAGATTCAGAAGAAGTACAGTGATAAAAAAGATAAAGAGCAGGATCTGAGAGAAAAACAAGAGGGTCTTAATTATTCAGAGAGAAGAAAGAGAAAGACAAAAAGAGGAATGAACTATTTTGTTGTTTATAGTTTCAAAAAAAGGTGATCTCTCTATACTGTCTCCATGGGGATGTTAGGTTTGTTACTAGGAAGAATTGTGTATGTGTTTGTGTGTGTTCATATATGGATGTGTTTGTCTGTGTCTGCGGGGTGTGAAGAATGCAGTCTTTCTTCTGTTGATCATATACTTCTCCTTGAAATTATGGATATGGACCAATTTACCATTAAAACTTTTCTATGACCCTTATGCTAAAGTGAAAAGTGTGACATGGAAAGCACTGTAAAATGTCCTTTGACAGAAGCCTGAGTGAAACATATTCAGAACTGGGCTGGCAATGTAGACTGAAGCTATCTTCCTGGCCTGGCTCTACTGCTAGAATTTTAAGAGAAAGGCAATATCCTCATCAGCACCAAGAAAAAGTGAAAATCATATAACATTGTCATGTTCTGTTTTGTCATTTAATGTAAAATAACACGCCTAAAATTAAAAACCTATATTTTCCTATGCAGCAATAGTTTATTTGTAGAAAAAAACCTTGACTATGTTCTAATGCATTTGGAAAACTGTAAATCAGGGTGAATGATTGAAACTGTGGCATGGTTGATCCTGCTTCCACAGTGGTGCTTAGTCATCATTGTTCCGGAAAACAATGTGTTCGGCTTTTGATTGTTTTAGATCTTTAACTTTTATTTCCTGAGAAATAGATGTATTGATATTGAAGCCAGCTAGTTGAATGATCTGTTTCTGGGCCAAAGGAAATGCAAAAGATTAAGTGCTGAAAGGTAGCTGTTGGGAAATTCAGAAGGTGAATTTTGCTTTTCTGTCAGTTGGCTGATACCAAGCTCACTTGATAATAAGAGCTCTTTAGAGGAACATAAATGTCAGTTTTGCGTCAGCTTGTAACCTGAGGAAAAGTGTGAAAGGGTAGTGCAGCCCTTCCCTCAATTTAAACTTTGTAAAGGGGCTTTTGACTGACTCCCCTTGGTTTGTGGTTTCTGGATCTAGTATTCCAGACCATTGAATGTTTTCTTGTGGGTGTTTAGGCCAAAAGAGACTTATCTGTAGACTCACACCCCCACCCTGTGGTTCTGGCCAACCAATGACGCTGGGTCAGAATGAGTCTCTTAATGGTAACATTTAGCCTATTTCAACACACTTCTCTTAAAGCAGCACGTTCAGCTTGTACTTGAACAGGGGCTTTATTACTTAACTTAAATATTTTTAAGAAAAATAATATTTATTTCTAAATCTGATAACTCATCTAAATTATTCGGGAATTATCATGGAAAAGTAGAAATAAGTAGTCCTACTTTAAACAACAAAGTTTCACTCATGGGCATCAAGTAGTAAAACATTTGTTCAAATGAGAATTCAGATTTAATTCTGAATTCTCAACTTTTTTGTTTTTACTGAGGATACTGATCAAAATAATAAAGATAGAAATTAAAGCTAGTATACTAAAGATATAATAAACTAAGATAGTTAAAGGAGGAAAAATAATATAATTTGTAGAATAATGTTGTAAACCGTAAATTCAGTTTTGGTTGATAATTTTGAATCTTCTTTTAGAATCATTCATTAATTCCAAATACCTTAGCCTATGACTACATTTTAAATTATTGGGGTTCAAATTAAAATGTATGGCAGTTTAATATTCTATTACCTTTCATTTAGAGGGGAGTCCTTTTAGAAGCTAATAAATTACACTGTAATTAAATTTTTAGAGCTAATCAATTAATCCCCTTCACTGCCATTTGCTTAGTTTACCTGTTGAACTCAGTTGTATCGCTTTTATTGAGGGAGCTAGGAATTTCTCCTCCATTGTTCTGGCTCATATCTGGAAGTAAAGAACCTTATTTTTTCTGATGAAGTCTTAACATTCCTAAAATGATTTCCTTTTCCATAAATCTCCCACAACTCCAAGCCATCAATCACTAAGACCCTTGTCTTATGATAACCACAAGCAAGGTAATATTAATAAAACTGATATTGTAGGGAACAGGCTAGAAAGAAAGGCTGATATGTTCAATAAGAATCTATTATACTCTGTACCACAATAGCAACCTTTGTTTTTGTTTAAATTATATTTTAAATCCTTGTGAATACAGGCAAAAGCAAATCCTAAACAAGTAGTAACACATAGTGTTCGATTTCTGCTCCTTTTTCTTTTCTGTCCTTCTGTTACCTCTTGGTCATTTCACTCCTCATTACTAGCTTTGATTGAACCTCAACTATGGAAAAGGGTGGGAGAGTGAAGTTCCCTAGGCTCTCGTGCTCCTGCTAATGTAGCCCAGGAAGGAAAAAGTGAAGGGTGGGAAATTGTAGCAGGGTGACAAGAAGGTTTCAGAGCCTATAGAGAGGCAGTATATCTTTGAATGCTTTCTTCCCAATGTGCCTTGATAACTAAGAAATAGGTTATGCTTAAATAAGCACATGCACATAATGCTTTTATTTTGAGGGATAAGTAAAAAGCTTTCATTGTTTATTTGTTAATAATTAAAGGTTCATAGGAGAAGTGATCTAGCATTGCCATGGTTTGAATGTGTCCCCTCTAAAATTCAGGTGTTGCCAACTTGAATATTAAGAGTTGGGGTTTTTAAGAGATAATTGGGCCATGAAGGGTCCTCCCTGGTAAATAGGATTAAGATCCTTATCAAAGAGGCTTCACTCAGCATTCAGTCAGCTTGCCCTTCTGCTCATGCACCACGTGAGGACACAGTGCCTCTTCCCTGCAGAGAATGCAGTATCAAAGCAATGCAGCATCAAGGCGCCATCTTGGAAGCAGAGAGCAGCTCTCCCTGTACAACTGAACCTGCTAGAAGTTTGTCCTTGGACTTTCCAGCCCATAGAACTGTGATACATACATTTCTGTTATTTACAAATTGCCCAGCCTGTGGAATTTGGTTATGACAGCAAGAGAGAGACTGAGACCAGCACCTATAGCATGCCTATATAGAATTCCCATATTTATCATCAAATTTGCATGGGCTTCTCTGTTCCATATCCATAATGCTCCCTATTATTCTATGATAAGGAGATTGCCATCATTCCCTAGAGTTCACTTCCCTGGTTACAAAGCTTAATATTTAGGTCATCCTTGACACTTTTCTTCTTTTCTCTCCCCTTGCCCATTCTCTGCTATACTGAATCCATAATCAAGACCTACTGGTTTCTACCTTCTAATATCTCTTATAGATATCTACTTCTTCTCCAATCCCTTTCCTTAGGCTAAGCTGGAATCTGTTTTCTGAGTGACCAACACGTCTCCTAGGTCCATTTTACCATCTGGATTGTCAAATCTATGAAAATAGAAACCAAACTTGTTTTTGATTCCTCTCTGAATCCCCGGAAACTTCCATAGGACCTGGCATGTAGAAAGGGGAAAAAGGTGT
Source organism: Nomascus leucogenys (assembly GCF_006542625.1). NCBI lineage: Eukaryota > Metazoa > Chordata > Mammalia > Primates > Hylobatidae > Nomascus > Nomascus leucogenys. Next base: position 53,155,373 of record NC_044394.1, read on the forward strand.
CAGTATGTATTGCCAATAATTTTTTAAAAAGTAACTAGAGAAGATGATTATACCTTTAACTTTTTAATTTCTTTACCTACTAACACGCACACACACACACACACACACACACATTTTTCTACAGACATACCATGTGGCATGTAGCTAAGGACTGCTGTGAGATCACAGGTCTTGAGATCACAATAAACATACATTTCTTGAGATCTAATAGAAAATGTCCTCTCTCTCTTACATGCTTTACACAAAAACTATTAAACAGCCCTGAAATGACCTGAAACAGGAAGCTTTGTTTCTAGCCACCTGTTTGTAGACTGTATAATGGGTGGTTAATGCCCAGCACAGTGCTTTAGGATGGTTAATGCCAGTGCAATCTGACAGTATGTTTACCATTTACTAGGTTTGCAACCCTAGACAAATCACTTTATCTTCCTGAAATTTGGTTATTTCTATTATAAAATTAGAATAAAAATACATAACTTCCAAGGTTTTGTGAGGGTTCAAGACAATATTAATAAAGTGTCCACCACAGTGCCTAGCACGTAAGAGATGCTTAATAAATTTTAGTTGGACTTCTCAAATGACAGTCTCTTTCAGTTACAAAATGACTTGTGCTCACCTTTCTGGCAAAAAGAGGTGTTGTGATTATGGGACATTTTTATGCTTCCAAAGGCCATTTACAACTATTCAAGAATCTGCTTAAATATAATGGAGAAATTGACAGGACAGCTATTGTTACTCTCAATTTTTCTAAAAATAAAGAACTAGAGACCCAAAGAATTGCACGAATTTCACAAGGTCATGGAGTGAGTTAGTAACTAAACTTGAAAATGGGCTTAGCCTTTGGGATTTCTCATCTGTTTTTGTCCCTGGTCCCCCAGTAACAAGAGTTTAATTCATTCCAAAGATGCTTGAACTGTGGGTATAAATGTTTCAATGTACCAAGGCTTTTTGGAACTGTCAGTGTTAAGCATACTTTAAGATACAATAAATATGCTGCAATTTCACTACCTGCTTAGCCTAGTCTTTCTATTTAAGGCTGTATTTGGTCCCACATTCATTTACTCATTAAAAGTTATAGAAACAAAACTATGTGTGAGGCGCCATGAAGAGATGCAAAGGTGTCCCGCTGTCAAGTGCCCTGTCTTCACTGATTCCTTATAGTCTAAGAATAAATCTGCTAAGATGACCAGCAGCCAACTGAGGGAAAAGACCACCATTAGAGGTTTTCCTTCCAGTAGAATCATCAACCCCCTGGAGATGGGAGATCAGTCTAAAGACACTAAAGACATAGCAATCCACCTTTCAACAATTACTTAGCCCCATTCCAGCAAATCACCAAATGGAGTGATCTTTTATAAAAGAAAAAAGGAAAAGAAAGGCTAGATAGAAATGAGATCCAGAAAATATTTCTGGGTGGTAGCATGCTGAAGTCCAGATGGAAATTTAGCATTAATTTGGCTAACACTATTTCAGTCACAGCACATTTTCAACTATTTATTTTTGTACTGAGCCTCTCCTAGTAAGGTGGGTATCAAATGGAAATTTTTTTCTAAGGTGGCATTTCAAATAATAACAATAATAATAAAATCCTGGATCAGGAACACTTTTTCCATTAGATGCACAAGGAAGCAAAGCAGGAAGCTTGAATGGTCCTATATTTTTTGGCTAATTGAATCTGTTCATGTGAATGACATCTCTCCATTCCTTCCTTTAAAACGTTTGTTTTTCTGTCCTTTTAAATGATTGGCTCCAACTTTGAGATGCTTGTTTCTTTAGTGTTGATACCCAAAAATGAATGCAGTCCTCTAATTTATACTATGGGGGAAAGGAGAGCTGGACTATGAGAGGTGGATTTTATCCGTGCCATGGTTACATATAGAAAATTGATTTTCCAACCATACCAAATGATAAAGTCCATCTTTGATATATTCCTGTCTCACCGCTTTCCAGGTCTTAAGGCATCTGATCTCAGGTCAGCTCCCCTTGGAGTGTAATTCAGAACACAGTCCCTTCCCTTTAGAGGTCTCATGCCACAGGGCATGGATATGTTTTCTTTGGCTAGGACACACCTTATGAAAGAAATTATTCTGCTGCCTAACTGACAGAGTTGGGCATGGGGTACAGAGGAATGGAGCCTCTCCCAGTGGCCCTTTGCCTGGAATTTGTCCTAAAAGCATGAAACTAAGCAGGATTTGTAGCAGACAGATGTGGATAATATATGCACTACCTTTCCATTCCGGTGTCTGTTTGCATGAGAATGATAAACTGCAGGATTTTAAATGTGGCCCTAGGTAATGGTGAAGTTGTGAACTCTTGGAGAGACCTGGTCCCAGATTTGATTGGAAAATTTATTATGGATGGATCTTCTGGCCAAAGAAACAAACAAAAAAACCTCCAAAAAACAGACAAACAAAAAATTCTCATAGTGCCAGGTCTGCTGGGGCAAGCTTTCTGAAGATAATAAGCTAAAGATGTTTAGTAGTCCATGAAAAGTATGTATGTTATAAGCAGACAGCAGTCAAATTTGGTGGCTGATCAACACCGCTTGCTGTAAAACTACCTAAAAACTGGGGTTACTCAGCAGGCCAATGGTGTTTATTCAAATACCTCTTATTACCTGGGCCAACATCATAACCTAGAATTATTGAAGGGTCCAAGAGTTTGTTTCTTTGGTTCTTTTTTGTTTGTTTCTTTTGGATGAGTTTCCAGGAACAATTACAGTGAAACTATTGTTGTGTAGTGAAAAGAACCCCTTCTTGGGTCACATGAGTTCTAGTCTGGCTCTGCCATTTTAATTGTAAGCAAATTGTTATTTTACATATAAAGTGAGAGAGATGATTTACATGACCTCCAGCTTACCTTTTCACTCTAAAACATTATAGCATCAGTGCCACCAGACTTATCATGGTGAGTCAAATGTAAAAGGTGGGTATCTAAAATTAGCAATTTGTACCTCCATTGCCTGAAGTCTAGTGGCTTGTGGGAAATATATATTATTGATTATATTATAAGACATTCATTAATTTTTTTGGAATTTAAATTGGTGGTAAAACCTGGGAATTGAGATGACCTCTTTCTTGCTCACTGACTAGCACATTTCTTCTAAACCAAGAACTGAACTTCCCATTTGTACATGGCAGCCAGCTTAGGTCTCAGCTTAGAGCAGGAATTGGCAAATCATGACCCTCAGGCCACATATAGCCTGCAATCACCTATTTTTGTAAGACCGAAAGCTAAGAATGGTCTCCTCCATATATATTTTTCTCTATATTTTTAAATAGGTGAAAAAATATCAAAACAAGAATAATATTGTACAACATGAAAAATACATGAAACTCAAATCTCAGTGTCCTTGAATAAAGTTTTATTGGAACACAGCCACACTCATGTGTTTACTATTATCTAGGGATATTTTCATACCACCGCAACAGAATTGAGTAGTAGCATCAGAGACAGTATAGCTTGCAAAGCTGAAAATTTTTACTATCTTATTCTTAAAAAAAAATTGTCAACCTCTGGTATGGAGGGAGAGTATGAATTGTCAGAAATACATTAGGAAAGAGAGAAAAGAGAAATAATTACTAAGAAGAAAAACATAAAAGAGGAAAAGAATAATGATCACTAAATTGTAATTTCAATAACGTTAGCCATATTTGTTTATGTATAATACTACTACCATTTTGAAAATATAGGAAATATGCTATTTTATTATTCCTAGGCCAAAAGAAAGTTATGAAGGAGTAAGATAAGTAAGATATTCTCTATTTTACTGAAAGATAGAGAGGCCCACAAAAGTTCAACGTGAATCACACAGCTAGTTAGCCCTCAGAGCCAAGACTATAATCCAAGCCCCTGAAGATTTATTCCAGTAGGCCTGATATATACAACATACAACAGAAAAGGACTGGGGTGAGAGGGAAGGGTCATTCTGGGAAAACTGAATCAAAGACTTACTAAAAGACTGAATTGTCACTCTTTCTACAGAATACACTTGAAACCTCAGGTTGACCATATCATCCCATATGTTGGTTCTGTTAAAGGTCACACACACACACACAAATGTATGTGTAAAACATGTGATTCTAAAAGATTTATCATTATCCAAAAAACAGTTGACATACAAACCATTTAATTTAGACAACACTATGTTTTCAATACCTACACAAATACTCAGTAATTTGGGCTATATTTTTATATTCTGCATAGTATGAAACAAAAAGGACAATAATGTTCAGATCTCAAGATTTATATCTTTGAACAAATGACCAAATACCAAATTAAAAGTAAAAACTAACTAAATAAGTTATATATCTAGCAAACTACAGTAATTCCAAAAACTGTCATTTCTGATCCCTACGTCTTGTGAGAAAGTAGCCAATAAATGCAGCCGCGGTCTCTCCCACCTCAGCAATCACCATCAACCCCAAATCCAGAGCAGCTGATACGATTTAGTGGCACAGGAAGAGACAAACATATGGGAAAGCAAACCCTGAAAGTCAATTGGATTATAAAGTGGAGACTTTTGTGATAAAGGGGACTTAGTTTTACAGCTTAGTTGAGCACGAGTGGGGAGAAAAAAGAAAGAAGAAAAATCACTCTGGGTCTCTTTGCTTAAGTTATTTTGCAGATTTATTGAAGCATGCACGTGGTAGAAAATGACTTCCAGAAGTCAGAATTTTAGCTAAGCCATACTGTGGTGGCTGGCTCTCCTGTGCAAACACGGCTTCATGCTCTGAGCTCTGAGGTAACGTGAGGTAACTGTTTACACTCAGGAGCGCTTGACAATGTTAATTGCAGGATGCCTCTGGCCCAAGCTGGCATGGCACTCCTGGATCCTCCACTCTGATTAGAAATTTGTGAAAAATAATGCATCTTGCCAGGTACATTCACGTTTGGGTCAAGCCAGTTTACCAAGTAAAAAGAAGTGGGAAAATATAGTGGAAATACACACACACACACACACACACACACACACACACACACACACACAGAGTAGGTCATATTAGCCAATGCCAAGTCTACACAAGCCCACTTGATTAGGTATTTTAACTGATCATGACATTCAAAACGATCAAGCCATTCTTCATGGGAGATGTAGCATTTGGTTGGTTGCTCCTGGCTCTCCACTCTTTCCTGAGGTTAGTGTTTGCTATGGAACATGGAGCCTTGCTTATTGATAATTGGGAACACTTTATTAAATGCCAATGTACTGGCAAGTTGAAGCAGCTTCACTAATTTCTTGGCCTCCTAATTTATAGCCAAAAAGTCAACAAACAGATCTGAGCTATGCCTACAAGAATCCAAAACAACCGGTGAATATTGTTTGATCCACTTCATCAGTTTGATCGAATTCACAGGTGGCTTAGTGAATCTGGGTAGAAATAGCCACAAGCTTAATTCATAATAAAACAAACGATGATCACTTTAAGTAATCCACTGAGAAAAATACAGTCAAGCACTTTGTTTGCTGGAAGGTCACACTAAAGGGAAATCACTGTTTACAAAATTTCATGCAGCCCTTTTTAGCTCTGTGTGATGCTGGGAATAAAGTCTTCCTCCCCTGGAATGTCTTAGCATTTCATTTAATACTCATATGTGGGCTAGATACTATCCATGTGTAAGAATTTTGTACTATTTTTCATTCCCTATTGATTTATAATTTTCTTGGAGTAAGGAATGATGATGCATTTTTGTATCACTTATGGCACAATGTCATCGACAGGCTATTTCCTCTAGAAATATGTAATAAAACAAGTTAAAATGATTAATGATGGATAGGCAAAGTCTCTTACATATCTTGGGGTTCTTCTGTTGCCAGTAATTCATTCAACTATGCCCACAGTAGAGATATCCCTTGTTATAAGCATGGTCCTTGTCATTTTAGATATACAAATATAAATGGGACACATTTACCACCTGCAGATAATTTAGGGGAAACCTATTATGAGAAGAAACGTTTTTAACAGAATTTAGAGTAGGGTATATCTTATTAGAGAGGTCCAAACAAAGAAGAGGATTCAAAGAAGAAGCTTTGTCAATTAACTTGTTAATTAATTGCCTCTTCATCTATTAAATATTTATTTTAGTCAATCACGAGAAACATCAATACATGATAATATTTGTTATCATCTATATAGTGTTTTGTGCTGTAAGCTACTATCAATACATTACCGGTATTAATTCATTAAATCCTCACAATAAATTGGTGAGGTATGTATTACTATCATCTCTATTAGACAGATGAAAAAATCTGGCAAACAGAGAGATGTTAAATAACTTGGGCAGTATCACACAGTACATAATTAGTGGAGCTGGAATTTGATCCCAGGCACTCTGGCTCAAGGGTTGTCCTATTAACCAGAATACCATGTTGACTTAACCCTTGTTCTTTTGGAGTTTATGATCTAGAACAGGGGATGGCAAATATTTCCCATAAAGGGCCAACTAGGAAATATTTTGGCTTTTTGGCCAGAGGGTCTCTGTTACTACTCCTAACTCTGCTGTTAAAGTAGAACAGCCTCCCTAGATAGTGTGGAACCAAATGGGGCATAGCTGTGTTCTAATAAAACTTTATGTCTAAAAGCAATCAGCTGGTTGAATGGCGCCTGCAGGTTGCAGTTTCCTGACCCTAATCTAGAAGGAAAGAAGCATATAAGCAAGTAAACGCAGAAGGAGTTTACTAGTTGCAATAGATGTGAGGTTGGGAATGGTCTGAGATAAGAAACCATGGGTCTAGCTAGCATGAGAGAGGAGAGTAGCTAGGCCGACAGAGTGTTCAGAGGAGGTCTCTCAGAAGCAATGGCCTTTAAATAGGGTTTAATGGTGAGCGTGCCAAGCAAGCAAAGAGGAGCCAAAGAAACACCATTCTGGATGGAGGGAATAGTAAGATAAAGGCCACAGAGAAGTTAGAAAAATATTGGTGGGGCATGTTCTAAGAGTAAATGGTGTGAACACAAAAGAGAGTGGTGATGTCTTCCAAAAGGGCCAAGCAAGGCCACAGAGGGCCTCGCACACTGTAGTGAGGATGGATACTCCTAAGGGTTCTGGGAAGCCACCGAGGAATCCAAGTAGGGCTCAAAAACAAGGCAAATTATAGATGTTTTTAAAGGGATAAAGTAGATTTTGGGCTTAGTCTAGGGGCCTAGGTGGAGTTTTGTTTCAACATTAGCTTATAATTTTATGTATAGAAAAGCTAAGGCAGGATATAATACTTTCCAAAAATTGAAACATAAAATTATACCTGTTGATGTACTCTACTAAACTCTAAAATTTATCTTGTATAATTCTCTTTAACTCATCAACAAGAGGACTGCTAGATGCCAGGTGCTGTGCTCAACAATGCAAAAATACACATATCTCGAATAAGAGCTCTGTGTGTACTAGAGTTAAATAAGGGCATAGCCAATACAACGTTCATTACTCCCTAAGGGAGTTCAAATCTCAGCTGTGCAGCCTTAGCATATTATGCCTCAGACAGGACAGGATGATCATAAAATACGTGATTTAGAAAGTTAGGATGAGGAAAAAAGATGATATAGACAATGTGAAGTTCCTAGACTAAAAAATTAATGTTAGCTACTTTCATGAGGAGATCATAGTATTTCATAATTATCCTTAAGAAAATATTAGGCATTCACTCTGCTAATAAGTACAAACACACATATAATTTAATAAAACTAAAAACAGGAATTCATTGTTTGCTAAGTGACAAAACAAATTCTAAAGATGTTTTAAAGCTACAGGATTTCAAAGAAGGGAGAAACCAAAGAAAGCTTCTACAGTGAGGATCTTTTGAGCCCCTGCCTCCTCTGAGACCAGTGACTGTAAATAGCCCTACAGAGGCCAGTGTAGTTTGAGTTTTAAATTTATATTTTGGGCAACTATTTGGAACTCAGCTTCTTTCGGATGTATCCTAAACTCACCAAGATCTTTCAGGCCAAGAAAGGGAATACATAACCTAGGATTTGTACATTTGATCATATGCTGGCAGAACCCATCACAACACTGTTCGGTATTAGAAAATAATTCAATAGAAGACAAGTCATGCGGATGCTACCCAAACCAACATCATCTATAATTATAACAAAAGAGTCTTAGAGTATAAATGTAATATCACATACAATTTTAGGAAGTAAGATATGGGGAAAAGGCTTAATATTTAGTAATAGATGGTAAATTCTGTAGCATAATTAGGTTTCTCATAAAATGCTTTATCAACATTTCATCTTATACATAAAATTATAATACCAAAGTAGAATGATATTGCAAACACACATATATAGATGATTAGAAGAGTAATTTTCTCTCTTGAGAGCTTCATAGCATAGAATAATCTGAAGAACAATAGCATATAGCTATATTGAAATAAACTGCAAGAATACCAAAAAATGAGACCTCAGTGGTGTAAAATGAAATAAGAGCGATCAAGTTAAATTCATTTTGTTTTTAATGTGTACTTTGAGAATGGCACAGATTACAAAATAGAAACTTGAGAGTAATTTTTGGGGAGTATGTGTTTTGAATCCCGTGTAATAAATACATAAAGAAAATTGCCGCGAGTTGTGAAAATTATTTTCTTCATTTCAACCAGAAGCTTTGTTCTTTAAAATGATAATGTGGTGCTAAAAGTTTGATTGCAAAATGGCTGTGCTCTGGGGGCAGCTTCTGTGCTGCCTTTGCGGTTTCTGCTGATACAAATTTGATATTTTACAAATGCAGAATATGAAATATATTCCTAACACGTGTTTCATACACTTATAATACACCAAAATGTAAAACAGCATATGCTTGGGACATTTCTTGGCTGTGTGCTTAATGCACTATATCTGGAACCTGTTAAATGTTATTATAGAAATAATTGAAACATTTCGCACAGTTTCATGCAGTGAATTTTGCATGTTAAACTCATACTCCTTTCTTCAGTTATAGAGGACTTTACATGACTGATACACAAATGTTTCCATTAGAATCAGGAACACGGATATGGTGTTTCTTTTTATGAACCAGTGTTAGGTAAACTTTGGCGGTATTTCCGACTTAATTTTGCCAACAACCACCTATCACTGAATAGATTCATGAAGAGAGGTTTTTCTACAAATGAATTATATTGAAAATAAAGATAGACACGATTTCTACTTTCACAATTTAAAAATGACATCCCTTATTCCTCTTAAATTTGTTTTTCTCCTTCTATTTCTTTGCTGAATGTTCTTTGTTTATCCTAGTATCACATCAGTATTTTCTCAGTGATAAGTTGTAATAATTAATCATTCATATATAAGTCCTGCTTTAATTTTTTATGCCGAGTGTAATCAGTTTCTAGTACGATTTCTGGCTTCAATTTAAACAAATTGGAAGCTTGTAATTCCTATGGAGAATTCAGAAATGAATGGCCTGAGAGTTGATTCCTTTCTCTCTTTTTAATCCAAAATTACACTGAGTGCCCGGTTAGGTTGCTGGCAGCTATGGAAAGATTTAGAAAGTCTGAAGTGATTCAGTAATAGCTTTAAATTATTCATTATTATTACTTTTTTGAGACAGGGTCTCACTCTGTCGCCCAGGCTGTAGTGCAGTGGCACGATCATGGCTCACTGGAATTTCAACCTCCCCAGGCTCAGATGATTCTCCTCACTCACCCCCTCAGCTTCTAGAGTAGCTGGGACTACAGGTGCACACCAGCATGCCCGGCTAAATTTTATATATTTTTGAAGAGACAGTTTCACCATGTTACCCAGGCTGGTCTTGAACTCCTGGGCCCAAGCAGTCTGCCTCAGCCTCCCAAAATGCTGGGATTACAGGCTTGAGCCACCGCACCCTGCCCAATATTAATTTTTTATTTCTGAGAACTGAATGCCACTATTATTTCTAGATCATTTAGAAACTACGTAAAACATGTTTTATCCGTCATTCTCACGACAAACAGCACCATTTATTTTACTGAATACCAATTGTTACCGCTAAAGTACAGTATGAGCCTGTATGTACATTTCATTGATAGCGGGCGTCTCCACTTCGGTGGTTCTCCAAGTGGGGTCCCCAGACCACCATCAATATCATCACTTGGGAACTTCTTAGAAATGCAAACTGATAGGCTCCCCTGGAGACCTACTGAAATGGAAACTGGGGATGAGGCTTAGTAGTCTTTGCTTTACCAGGCCCTCCAGATGATCCAGAAGCATGTTCAAGTTTGAAAAGCACTGCTCTAGAAGGATGGATCCATTTCATCAAGCACTGAGATGATGAGTTTCAACATCCTGCTAGAATCCTCTGTCCAATTACAGGGTCTATGACAGGTTGGAGGGAAAACATTTACATTACAGTCAAATAGACCTACTACAGATAGAATAGACAAAAGATAACCAGTCTCAGATTCTGGGAGAAATATTCTTCTTGCTTTCCCTTGCCCTTGTCTGCATCCCATATTTCCTCTGCCAAAATACACTCCCATAAGTGCACGCGCGCACACACACACACACACAACTTATCTACCCCTAAAAAAAAGATAACTTGCCCATCCCCCACTTTCATTTAAGTAAAGATTTTACATAAGACGATCAAGTATCTCAAGAAACAGAAATTTCATTTTCCAGCCAATGTGTGAATATTATCTAGGCCTCACAAAATGTTAGAGAGATTCACAAAAGGTAAGGATCTACTAATTACTTTTTGTTTTTTTTTACCATGTTTAAGACCTAAAAGTAGGAATAATGAATTTCCTCAAACTTAAAATTGGCCAAATAATTAATTTGTATATTTAAATGTATAGTGGAACTTATGGATTAAAATGATTTGTTTTTATTATTAGAGAGTCTGAAGAATAAGCCATTGCATGAACCCACCTAGAGTTGTCCATATACCTATCTGACAGTTGTCAAAGGCAGTATCATGCCGTGCCACATGTGGTTAAGAAAGGTGATTCTGAATCTGAGTTTCACCACTTTTAGTTTTGTGATCTACAGCAAATAACATAGACTGCTTGATTTTCTCTTTTCTCCATTGCAACATGGAAATAATAAGAAAATCTACTTTATAGCATTGTTAGGCAAAAATAAGATAGTGTTTATAATGCCTGGCTATCACTAAGCTGAATTTTCACTGATCGTCTCTCTTGAGATCACATCCTCATCCTTATTTTATTTCCTTGATTAATGTGCCAAAACATTACTTTGGAAACACACAGCATAAAGTTTCCTTTCCACTGAATTTTCAATAACTTATGAGCTTTCACTGTAATGATATGCATTTACCTTAATTCCTCCCTTTGAAAAAACTCCCTTAACATTTATATTAATGAGTCTTTTCAGTAGTCATGAGTCTGGACTATGCTCTTCCAAAGAAGTTTCCTCATAAATTAGCATTAATTGATGTCTAGTTTTTGGAAAATGTTAGCACACATTATTTATGGCACGTTCTGTTCGTGTGGCGCCTCTTAATGTGAAAAAAAAAAAGTTTTCAAAGGAGGTTCAAATGCTGTTTCCTTTGCTTGCAAAATGGTGAAAGCCACGGGCTTTTCGTGTTTGGCAAACTTTCAGCAATATTTCTAGTTGAAGAGCATGTAAGTGATCTGAAGTCAAGGGCAAATTTGGGATCACTCTCAATGTCGTGGTTCTTCCACATCCATTTTAAGCCTGCATGAGCTGTGGATGGTGTATCCAAGTAACAAAGACACATCCTTCCAATATTAATAAGAATGCCTTGTATCCAAAATGAAGCAGCATTTCAGAAAGGTTGGCATCACTTCTACCAATCCTAGGGTATGATAAAAACACATCAGCACACAAATATATATTTAGTTTTATTCTTCATAGTATATCTGTATGTGTGTGTAAATGGACTATTTGTACTTTTCTAAGCATCTTAATAGACTAGAAGGGGGAAGAAAGTAAGAATCCATAAAAATAAAGTTGTAGTTTGATTTAATTCTATAGAAAAAGTTATGTAATACTATAAGCAGAAATCTTCCTTAAAGTTGGAGGATTTTTCTGAATGTTAAACATCATAGACTAATGGGTATTGGCTAAAGGTTGATACAGATGTGCTAGAAAGCTGATCCTTAAAGATACATGCAGTGGCTCATTAGGATCTAACACATAATGAATTCTCAATAATTTGTGTTTTTATTTTCATTTTTCCTAGTCTTATGTGCTTGGTGATTTTTGTTTTGTGCCCTTTTCAATTCTGTGTATTTGCTGATTTTTGGTAACAAAGACTTAAGAAGGCTCTTGCTTACAGATAAATTCATTTTTCATTATAAGACAATATAGAACTAGTCAGTTATCCTAATACAATCAACCACATAAATGTCAATCTATATTGGATTTTCTTGGGAGAAAATGAAGTTCAGCTGAAAGTATTTCTGTAAAAATCTAGATTGATGTGATTAACATAGAATGTTATTTGCAGCAAATATAAACCCTGATCAGATGAAAAAGACAGGTCAAGAGACTTTTTATTTTTTATTTTTTATTTTTATTTATTTATTTATTTATTTTGAGACAGAGTCTTGCTCTGTCGCCCAGGCCAGAGTGCAGTGGTGTGATCTCAGCTCACTGAAACCTCTGCCTCCTGGGTTCAAGTGATTCTCCTGTCCCAGCCTCCTAAGTAGCTGGGACTACTTGGGAGGCCGAGGCAGGCAGATCATGAGGACAGGAGTTCGAGACCAGCCTGGCCAATATGGTGAAACCCTGTCTCTGCTAAAAATACAAAAGACTATTTTTGAAGTAAGTTCCATTGTAAGCCCAATCTTTGAATAATAAATGAGCCTACAAATAATTTTTTTCCTCTAAATAATTTGTATTTTTATTAAGGAGATGACATATACACAAGAAATAAGAAAAAACTAGAAATGCTGTAGAAGAGACTACATAACTTGCTGCTTTGTTGTATTCATAACTATAGAAATTCCAAAGAGATATAAATATTTTTGGCAGTCCACAATTTTTCAGGATTTGAGTTAGAAGAGGGGCTGGTCCCAAAAATACATGACCCTTCCCAGAGTGAGTGCTACCAAAAAGATTATCTCAAAGTCAAGGAGGAAAAATAAGCCATATTAACAGTAAGTCAATTATACTAACATAGAGAAAAAACAATTTCTGATGTGAAAACAAAGCAATTGGTTAGAAGCTTAGATAAGCCAAACCACCAAAGTGTGGATGGGCCAGAAATAAAAAGCCAATATGGGCCGGGCATGGTGGCTCATGCCAATAATCCCAGCCCTTTGGGAGGCTGAGGTGAGAGGATCACCTGAGGCCAGGAGTTTGAGACCAGCCTGGCCAACATAGCGAAACCCCAACTCTACTAAAATTACAAAAATTAGCTGGGTGTGGTGGCACATGCCTGCAGTCCCAGCTACTTGGGAGGCTAAGGCAGGAGAATTACTTGAACCCAGGAGGTGGAGGTTGTAGTGAGCTGAGATCGCACCACTGTACTCCAGCCTGGGTGACAGAGCGAGACTCTGTCTGGAAGAAAAAAAAAAAGCCAATATGAGAAAAACAGGCTGGACCGAGGAACAGACATGGTGAGCTGCAACGTGGAATAGGCCTTCCACAATCTTCCCAGAGCTTAATTAAACAGTTATGTTGAGCCTTGCTGAGAGGATACAGCATTTCTGACATGTTTGTGGAAAAAATACTGTTTATAGGTCAGATTTTGTCAGTATCAAAGACTATCGAGGGTAAAAATGGAAATGTTGCAGACATAAAGACTTAGATTTGGATAGTGGTTCTGTCTCTGTTTACTATTTTGCAACGGATTGGGAAGCCATGCAGAGTTCTGGACCTTCTATGTTCTCATCTGTGAGACAGGATGAGTAACACAAACTTTGTGAAATTCTTCTGAGGGTTGGCAATGATGTATAGTTACCACAAGATCTAACACAAAATATGTGGTTTTTTTTCACATTTTCAAAACCTAATTTTTTTTTAAAAAAGGAGATTCATTTCATTTTAGATTCAGAGGGCACATGTGCATGTTTGTTACATGGGTATATTGCATACTGGTGGTGACTGGGCTTCTAATGTACCCATTGTTCAAATATTGAACATTGTATCCAATAGGTAATCAAAATGTTCTTAGTAAACAATGGCTATTTTTATTGTTGTTATTATTATTATTGGCTCAACTTTCTATCCAGTCTTTAAGTCCTCATGATAACATAAACATCATTTTAATTTCTAAGCAGTGCTTGAATAACAACTAGAAACTTTTTTTTTTTTTTTACTGCTAGAAGTCCCCATTCCATCTATTAGAAAAATTTTCTATTAAATTAAAATGTACTCAGGCTACAAATTTTCTGCATTAGTTTAACAATTGGTAAGAAATAAATCTATGGCTGGGCACAGTGACTCATAAATGTCATCTCAGTACTTTGGGAGGCCGAGGCAGGAGGATCAGTTGAGCTCAGGAGTTCAAGGCCAGCCTGGGCTACATAGCGAGACCTTATCTCTACTAAAAACTAAAATAATAATAATTAGCTGGGCATGGTGGTACATACCTGTAGTCCCAGCTACTCGGCAGGCTGAGGCAGGAGGACTGCTTGAGCCCAAGAGATAGAGGCTGCAGTGAGCTATGATCGTGCCACTGCACTCTAACCTTGGTGACAGTGAGGCCCTGTCTCAAAACAAAGAAACAAACAATCAATAAACAAAACCAGAAAGAAATAAAACTAAAGTCTCTTTTGCATAGTAGCATGTCCATACTCTGCTTATACTTTCATGTCTTTGCTTCTCTTTGGCTCTCTTAGCTACATATCACTGTCGTCTCATATGAGGGGAACTAAGTGGTTGCTCTCTCTCTCTCTCTCTGTCTCTCTCTCTGAGAGTTTATTCTTCTATCTGATAGAAATAGTTTTGAAACGAAGTCTTGGTGTGACTTAAACAATCCAGAATAGATATAAGCAATTACTTGTCTTACCTCTGAATAATATCCTTCTAGTAAAAGATAGCCTAAATCACATTAGCTTTCAGAAGGCCATATCACAGTATTGATGAAGGCATAGTGTCATCTTAAACCTCTTTCTAGGGGCTAATACATCAATCAATCAATTCTTCCGCCATCTAAGATACATCAGTCTAGGGGCTAATATACCGATCAATCAATTCTTCTATTCATTTGAGAGTTGTAAGTTTTGCTTTCCACATATTTCCAGAGTGAAAAGGCACTTTATTGAATCTACATAGATTTAAGAAACTGAGAGATTCCCTCTCCTACTAGTTTGATATAATCCCAGATTCCCTGACAGTTGATATGTGAGCTAAGTAGTTACATTATTTTGTCTGTTTTTCATTTGGTTCTACCGAGCAGATCTTATTTGCATCATCTAAGCATCCTCCTGAATCTAGAGAACAAAAAATTCAGCACTTAATAAGAGAACGTAGAGACAGGTGGACTTAACGTGTTGTTTACATACTTCTGCTCTTTTAATTTGTTTTCTCCATGTTCCTCTTGCCTTTTATTTTCAGGTTCTATTTTCCCTTTAAACTTTGTAACTAGCCAGGTAAGAAATATTTAGTAATTTCAAATTTTAGTAAACTGCATTTCAACAGTAAACAAGCAAAAGTGACCACATTCGTGTCATGTTCTAATAAGCATTAGGGTCTGACGTAGATTGGGGTTTTTCCTGACCGCTTTGGGAAGTGTTGACGTTCCAGCAATCAGTCTTTACTACATTTTTAAACCAATTTTCTAGGTGTTCTTTTTTTTTTTTTTTTTTAACAATTCCATACCATTTTATTTGATTTTCACTTTTTGAATATTTGAGCTAAGTCAATATTTTGAAAATAAATCTATGAAGGGTTCTGTGCTGATAAGATAAAGACCAAATTCTTCCACTTGCATCCTAGATTGCCTTTCTAAATTTCTCTGCTGTGTTTGTTTCCCTCTGATTTGAAAAACTCCCTTCTTGGAGCATCACTTCCCTTAACCCAGGAAGCCTCATGGTCTTTCACTTCTCCCCACCATGGCTTAGGCTATTTCCTCTACTTAAAACCCTTTTCTATCAATCATTTCTGTCTAAGCCACTCCTGTTTATCTACCAATAACCAGTTAAAATATCACCTCAGTGGTAACGTATTTTTTTTTTGCATGTAAAAATTTATTATTATTATTATTATTAATACTTTAAGTTTTAGGGTACATGTGCACAATGTGCAGGTTTGTTACGTATGTATACATGTGCCATGTTGGTGTGCTGCACCCATTAACTCGTCATTTAGCATTAGGTATATCTCCTAATGCTGTCCCTCCCCCCTCCCCCCACCCCACAACAGTCCCCGGAGTGTGATGTTCCCCTTCCTGTGTCCATGTGTTCTCATTGTTCAATTCCCACCTATGAGTGGGAACATGCGGTGTTTGGTTTTTTGTCCTTGCGATAGTTTACTGAGAATGATGGTTTCCAGCTTCATCCATGTTTCTACAAAGGACATGAACTCATCATTTTTTATGGCTGCATAGTATTCCATGGTGTATATGTGCCACATTTTCTTAATCCAGTCTATTGTTGTTGGACATTTGGGTTGGTTCCAAGTCTTTGCTATTGTGAATAGTGCTGCAATAAACATACATGTGCATGTGTCTTTATAGCAGCATGATTTATAGTCCTTTGGGTATATACCCAGTAATGGGATGGCTGGGTCAAATGGTATTTCTAGTTCTAGATCCCTGAGGAATCACCACACTGACTTCCACAATGGTTGAACTAGTTTATAGTCCCACCAACAGTGTAAAAGTGTTCCTATTTCTCCACATCCTCTCCAGCACCTGTTGTTTCCTGACTTTTTAATGACCGCCATTCTGACTGGTGTGAGATGGTATCTCATTGTGGTTTTGATTTGCATTTCTCTGATGGCCAGTGATGATGAGCATTTTTTCATCTGTTTTTTGGCTGCATAAATGTCTTCTTTTGAGAAGTGTCTGTTCATGTCCTTTGCCCACTTTCTGATGGGCCGATTTTCTAGATGTTCTGTACTCGACATTGAACATGAGGGTCATTGTATTCTCTATTAAATGACACGGTTAAAGCTTGAAGCAGAACTTTTTGACTGTAATCAGGCCTAAAGGAAATAGAGAAATTTATCCCAATGAATTGTATTCTTCTTCATTATCAAAAAGGGTAAAGAATGTTGATAAAACATGCACATCTGATTACTCACAATTTATTAGTCCTATGCTTAAAGATAGATTTTCTGTTAAAAGTAGAAAGATGCAAATCTCTCTTGAAGAGCTTCAGAAAACTTTCATGTTAAAAAGGCATTCATCTGCTAATGATGAAATATTTTTCTAGCTGTGATTGTTCTATGGAACAATTGCTAAAAGCAATTAGAAGTAAAACATACAAGTAAAAACAAATAGTTATTGTCACCAAGGAGAAAGGATATATCCTATATATGGTTCAAGGTAATCCTAAGTATTCAATTCACGATACTAAGATTTTCAGGACCCAAATTTCTGATCCTTTTCAGAGATTTATCTCCCATGCCATTTAACAGTCCCATTGCCTGAAATCAAGTTCAACCCACAATGTCTAATCTAACAAAAATGTTAATGTAAAAGAAAAACTAACATTTTCCAAAGTGCTCATAGAAGACAGACTTCAACAGTATTTCACTTATATTTATGATTACTTACAAACTTCTGGAAATAGTTTCCTCTGGATTTGATAATTTTCAAAAAATAACTAAACACTGAAACAGACGAAATTCTGAAAATGAATTAGGTAAAATTACTCAAGTGTGGGGTTAATTAGAGAAGGAGAAGTAACTCTGGGCATCTGAATCATAAGCTATTTCCAAAGTATGACTTTTTATTTCTTTTAGGAATATAATAGGAACAAGCAGCTGAGAGTGTTACCAAGTAGGAACACTGCCAGATGTGCTTAGATAGGTAGATAAAAAGTAGTTGTAAATAAAATGGTGTACTAGCTACATACAGGTAAATTTAGTTTTAAGAATTCTTGAAAAGTTTTTAAAATAAGAATCAAATGTTTTATTCCATAAAATGTTTTATTCCCTAAAATGTTTATTGTTATGATGACACATAATCCAATTCAATCCATTTTCACCATATTTTCAAGAGAGTGATAAAAAAGTAAGTTCTCACCAAAAATACATCTTTTTTTTTTTTTTTTTAGAATGGTAGAATGGAGTCTCGCTCTGCCGCCCAGGCTGGAGTGTAGTGGTGCAGTCTTGGCTCACTGCAACCTCCGCCTCCCTGGTTCAAGCAGTTCTCCTGTCTCTGCCTCCAAGTAGCTGGCACTACAGGCATGTGTCACCATGACCAGCTAATTTTTTTTTTTTTTTTTTTGTATTTTTAGTAGGGACAGGGTGTCACCATGTTAGCCAGGCTGGTCTCTATCTCCTGACCTCAGGTGATCCGCCCTCCTCGGTGTCCCAAAGTGCTGGGATTACAGGTGTGAGCCAACGCTCCCAGCCCTCAAAATACATTTTTATCCGGAAAAGCAAACTTACCAATAGCAGGATGTGCTGAACACTAAGGGTGAGCAAATGTGAGTAAACTAGGTCTCATTGAAAGAGGTAAAAGCATGAAAAGAAGCATTTAATTGACATTTGAACTGTGGTCATGTAAGGTGTGATTTAACATAAAATTACTGCCATGTTTCCTGTCGTATCTTCTCCCATCCAGCCTCTTAAATAGAACTCTTTCTTGCAGCATTTCATCTTACATGTGATATTCTATTGACCAATGTTTCTGAGAGTTGTGGTTAAACTCACGGTCTCTGGAAATTCTGGTAGCACCTTGCACAATCCTGGGTAATGTATTTTCTCTGTTTCCTCATCTGTTAAGTATTAACTCATTTAACCCTCACAACTACGAGAATTTTTTCTCATAGAAAATTTTTTTTCAAGTTGTGAGGATTAAATGAGTTAATGTTACAAAATTCTTAGAACAATGTGTGCCACATATTAAGTCCAAATTATCATTTGCCATGAGGCAAATAACCTAGAACAAGCACCCTCGTAGTCTTCTATTTATCCAGTGCTCACTATTTGCAAAGTTCTATGCTCTGTAAATACTTGTATGAGAGATGCAGAGTTTTATACAAACATTTTTATAATTTAAGGTGATTTTTAATTTAGAAGAGGAGAAATCCTTTCTGCAAATGTCTATAGAAAATGACTGTGGGTTTTGTGTTTGGACCTGGCAGTCAAAGGTTATTTAATGCAAGACAAGTTTAAGATCATGGAATTTAGTGGACAAATCACACATATTCTTTGAGCACCTTCCCACTGTCAGGCACTGAGCTGGTTGGTGGCGGATAATGTAAAGATGACATTTTCTCATCTCAGGTTACACTTAGTAAAGCACACAGACCTATAAGCAAATAATTCTACCACAGTGATAAACTGGAATTGAGATATGCACGAGGGGAGGATAGAGTGAATTATTTTGGCAGGGAGGAAAGCATTCAGACAAGGATCAGGAGGTGAAGAGAGCTGACCAGGTCTCCAGGAACAAATCCAAGGCAGTGATGGGCATGCTAGGTTGGTGACTCTTGCATACGATGGCCGGGAGGCATGGAAGTCAGTGTGGTACACTTTGCACCTGTCAGTAGTCGAACATGGCAGACAGAAAATGAAGGGGTACAGAAGACATGCCTGTAAGTAGACATCTCTGTTCAGAACGATTATTTGTAATTCATATTTCAAATTACAGTAGATACGAGAAAATTATTGTGAAAGACTGGTAGAATAATTATACCTTTAAGACCAGAAGTAAATACAGAAGGATTCACCATTACTGCATACACACTAGGCACTATCATTTGAATCTGTCTTCTCTGATCTTATTCAAATTCAGGCCTTACTGCTTCCTCAAAGATATTGCTTAAAAATAGGAATTCTTACAAATAAAAGTCTTCAAATATTATTCTCTTTTCTGAAGGAAGAGGTCTATGTAATTTTCTTTCAAGCCACTTCATTTTTGGCAAGATTTAGAGAAAAGCTCTCCTTTACAAAATGTAAGTTTTCCTTCCTAGAGGCACAATACTCAGACATGAGGAAATATCAGTCAAGAAGACAAAATAAACATATAATTCATAAGTGCTTTAAGCCAACTAGAATGTATTAAATATTGTAATAAGCCTGCATTCTCATGTGCCTGTGTGAGAGAGAGACAGGAAGGAGGGGTGAGGGAGAGAGGGAGAGAAAAAAAAGGGTGAGAAAGAAAGAGACAAAGAGGAAAAGGAAGAAAAAGAGGGAAGGAGAAAAGGAAGGAAGGAAGGAAAAAGCAAGCAAGCAAGAAAGACAAAGAAAGCAAGAAAGAAAAGAAAGAAAAAAGAAAAAGAAGAAAGAAGGAAAGAAAGAAGAAAGAAGGAAGGAAGGAGAAAGAAAGAAAGAGAGAGAGAGAGAAAATCTACTGAAAGGTTTTGGTCTGTGAAGTGGATTATTGGGAATAGTTAGTCCCATTCTCTCCCAGACCATAGCAGGACAGTGTTAGTCAGCCAACAAATCCCTCAGTGGGTTGAGGGTTGGCAGATGATCATTGCTTTAGGTTTTGCTCTGTGGTCTGACTCAAATCAAACCTATGTTAGCATGCATGTGTCTAGCCATAATGGAATCTACCATTAGTGCTGGTTCCACCCATAGCAAATGATATTCAAACATTATCCCCAAATGGAAGACCTGAGATGAGATGGGAAATTGAATAAACTGCAAACCCTTCCTTATTCCAGGCAATTCTAAGTTCAACATGACCATTCCCATTAAAATCAGTCTTATTTGTAAGGTAACTAAGTGCTTAGAAATGTCTTTGGGGATACTTGGTATAATGCAGGTAACCAACCAAACCAAACAAAAACAAAAACCTCTAAAAAGCTATGCCAATAAAACCACAGCCTGCATTCATTTATCTCTTTAGAAAGTAGTTCACTTTCCTCAGAGAAAGGAATTTATTCTAGCACACAGAATGTATCTTGAATCTGAGCAGGCAGTTCTGCTTGGCCATAAGAGGGATGGAGATTAATGCCAGTGAACCCTGATACATCCCACAGTTGAGAGATCATGCCTGACAGAGATGGGCAAATGATATAATTTCTGTTTTATGAAGAACCCCACTTTATAAAAACAATAGCATACAGGCAGCAACATAGCTTAGTGGAGAGAGAACAGATTTTGGAATTGATTAGGCACAGGTTTATATTTCAGCTCTGTCATCAGAGCAGTCACCTAATCACATAGACATATTTTACTTTATTTTTTTAGAGACAGTGTCTCATTCTGTTGCCCAGAATGGAGTGCAGTGGTGCTATCATAGTTCACTGTAATCTCGAACTCCCAGACTCAAGCGATCCTCCCAGCCCAGGAGTAGCTGAGGTTGCAGGTGTATGCCACCACGTCTGGCTAATTTTTCTATTGTTTGTAGAGATGGGGTCCCACCATGTCACCCAGTCTTGAACTCCTAGACTGAAGCAGTCTTCCTGCCTCGGCCTCCCAAAGTGCTAAGATTACAGGGTGAGTCACCGCATCCTGCTCACAAAGACAGATTTGAAAGACAAAACTTTTTTTTTTTTTTTTTTTCAATCCACATATCGATTTATTTTTTTTCAGCCTACTTAGTGTTTGGCTTTATTAGCTTGTTTTTTTTTTTATTATTATTATACTTTATGTTTTAGGGTACATGTGCACAATGTGCAGGTTTGTTACATATGTATCCATGTGCCATGT
Source organism: Nomascus leucogenys (assembly GCF_006542625.1). Taxonomy (NCBI): domain Eukaryota; kingdom Metazoa; phylum Chordata; class Mammalia; order Primates; family Hylobatidae; genus Nomascus; species Nomascus leucogenys. Next base: position 53,177,050 of record NC_044394.1, read on the forward strand.
TGTTTTGCTGCACCCATTAACTCGTCATTTAGCATTAGGTATATCTCCTAATGCTGTCCCTCCCCCATCCCCCCACCCCACAACAGTCCCCGGAGTGTGATGTTCCCCTTCCTGTGTCCATGAGTTCTCATTGTTCAATTCCAACCTATGAGTGAGAACATGCGGTGTTTGGTTTTTTGTCTTTGCGATAGTTTACTGAGAATGATGGTTTCCAGCTTCATCCATGTTTCTACAAAGGACATGAACTCATCATTTTTTATGGCTGCATAGTATTCCATGGTGTATATGTGCCACATTTTCTTAATCCAGTCTATCGTTGGACATTTGGGTTGGTTCCAAGTCTTTGCTATTGTGAATAGTGCTGCAATAAACATACATGTGCATGTGTCTTTATAGCAGCATGATTTATAGTCCTTTGGGTATATACCCAGTAATGGGATGGCTGGGTCAAATGGTATTTCTAGTCCTAGATCCCTGAGGAATCGCCACACTGACTTCCACAATGGTTGAACTAGTTTACAGTCCCACCAACAGTGTAAAAGTGTTCCTATTTCTCCACATCCTCTCCAGCACCTGTTGTTTCCTGACTTTTTAATGACCGCCATTCTGACTGGTGTGAGATGGTATCTCACTGTGGTTCTGATTTGCATTTCTCTGATGGCCAGTGATGATGAGCATTTTTTGATGTGTTTTTTGGCTGCATAAATGTCTTCTTTTGAGAAGTGTCTGTTCATGTCCTTTGCCCACTTTTTGATGGGGTTGTTTGTTTTTTTCTTGTAAATTTGTTTGAGTTCATTGTAGATTCTGGATATTAGCCCTTTGTCAGATGAGTAGGTTGCAAACATTTTCTCCCATTCTGTAGGTTGCCTTTTCACTCTGATGGTAGTTTCTTTTGCTGTGCAGAAGCTCTTTAGTTTAATTAGATCCCATTTGTCAATTTTGGCTTTTGTTGCCATTGCTTTTGGTGTTTTAGACATGAAGTCCTTGCCCACGCCTATGTCCTGAATGGTATTGCCTAGGTTTTCTTGTAGGATTTTAATGGTTTTAGGTCTAACATGTAAGTCTTTAATCCATCTTGAATTAATTTTTGTATAAAGTGTAAGGAAGGGATCCAGTTTTAGCTTTCTACATATGGCTAGCCAGTTTTCCCAGCACCATTTATTAAATAGGGAATCCTTTCCCCATTTCTTGTTTTTGTCAGGTTTGTCAAAGATCAGATAGTTGTAGATACGCGGCATCATTTCTGAGGGCTCTGTTCTGTTCCATTGATCTATGTCTCTGTTGTGGTACCAGTACCATGCTGTTTTGGTTACTGTAGCCTTGTAGTATAGTTTGAAGTCAGGTAGCGTGATGCCTCCAGCTTTGTTCTTTTGGCTTAGGATTGACTTGGCAATGCGGGCTCTATAAAGCGTATTCAATTAGGAAAAGAGGAAGTCAAATTGTCCCTGTTTGCAGATGACATGATTGTATATCTAGAAAACCCCATCATCTCAGCCCAAAATCTCCTTAAGCTGATTGGCAACTTCAGCAAAGTCTCAGGATACAAAATCAATGTACAAAAATCACAAGCATTCTTGTACACCAATCACAGACAAACAGAGAGCCAAATCATGAGTGAACTCCCATTCACAATTGCTTCAAAGAGAATAAAATACCTAGGAATCCAACTTACAAGGGATGTGAAGGACCTCTTCAAGGAGAACTACAAACCACTGGTCAATGAAATAGAAGAGTCTACAAATGGAAGAACATTCCATGCTCATGGGTTGGAAGAATCAATATCGTGAAAATGTCCATACTGCCCAAGGTAATTTATAGATTCAATGCCATCCCCATCAAGCTACCAATGACTTTCTTCACAGAATTGGAAAAAACTACTTTAAAGTTCATATGAAAACTTTTGTTAAGTGCCTATTAGAGTACTTGGCACATGGCAAACCCGAAATGCTAGTCATTTTTATACAAATCTAAAAAAAAGATACAACATGAAAAATAACGATCCTACATAAACAGTATGTAGGAACTAATGCAGAGTAAAGAGAATGGGACTAATATAAAAGGCAAATTTCAATAAATTTCAGGAAATTAGCAAAGGCAAACTCAGAGGCAATAGGCAAATATGTAAGGACCACCCACTCCCCACTCCTCTGCTTTCCCTAAGAATCTGCAGAATTATTGATAGGAGATTTGCCCCTGCATGGAAAATGTCTTTTCCCCTAGTTTTATTTAAATGGAAAACAAAGATGACCTCCAAGGACCCTGCAGTTAGGTCAGTAACGTGCTGAGGATGCCTCTGGCACATACTGCTGAATATGTAAATATGGAGGTTCCTAGCATGTGGTTGGCCACTAATTAGTTGTAATTACGTATATTGACTTTATGTATGTGATGATGATTTAATTTCTGGAAGCTTCACTTTCCTTATCTGTAAAATGAGGAGAATGAGCAATGTGATCTACATTCTCATTGTGCTCTGAGAAACAATGATTGTTATCAAGGATCAGAAAGGTAAATGATGAAGCAAAAAAATCATAGAGGTGGAACAGGAGCCTGTAGATAGCAAAGTTGAAAATTATGCAGCTCCAAGTCAATTCCAGCACGATGCTAACCCTTGTAACATAGCGAAGTGCTGTTTTCCATTTGTCTATATATCCTTAGGCAATACTTGCTTATTTTAAGAAGCCCATTTTATCTTATACATTCTGTGTGCACATACAAGTACATATCATATTATGTGACCCAGAGGCCTATCTAAATTTATAGAACTTGTTCAGTTGGCAGGAAAAAAAATAATAAAAATATTCCCATTTGCTTTGTTTAAAAGATGTAGACATTTTTCTTTTATTTATTTGTTTTAATTCAAGAGAAAACCAGAAAATGTAGCCAGACAGTAGCTGTGTCTTTTGGCAGTAGAAATAATCTAATAAAAGCATCACATTTCAAAGGGGGAGGGGGAGACCCATCTCAGACATTAGTAACGTCATTTTAGCCCCAAATATATTCCATTCTGGGTTTATATTTTTTGGACTCACACAGCTTATGATGATTTTATCCAAAGTTCATGCCACCAGAGTTGGAATTTTTAATACAAACATTTAGACCAGGCAGTGATTGGCAGTTCTGACTGTTAATACCCCGTAGTAGGTCTTCTACCGTGGTCAGAAGTTAAGATTTATTTTGACAAGCTTTCTCTTGGTTTTGTAGACTAGAAGCTTTATAATGGGGGTTACCCCATGACTATATATCTGGCATAGGTTATTAGAATTCATAGCAAAATGGTAGACAGCCTTTTCCCATACAACCAGAGCCCGCAGACACTGGAACACCATATTAATGAGGTTATTTTCAGTTATTACCTTCTTTAATGGGTAGAATCTGGACATTGGATTTGAATTACAACCAGACAATAAGTGGCCATGAATGTCAGCATCTCAATTTAGGAAGACTCCTGATTAAAAACAACAACAACAAAAACTGACTTTTTCCTAAGCTTGCTGTCAATTCATCTCCAAAAGAATCATTTGGTAGCTTTTTCACACACACACAAAATTTACATAGATTTTGAATTAAGGCTGCTGAGATTTCTTCAAAAATTGCTAAGTTAGGGCTGGGCATGGTGGCTCACACCTGTAATCCCAGCACTTTGTGAGGCCGAGGCGGGTGAATCACCTGAGGTCAGCAGTTCGAGACCAGTCTGACCAATAAGAAATTTTTAAGAAACGCTGTCTCTTAAAAATACAATAATTAGCCGGGCTTGGTGGCGCACACCAGTAGTCCCAGCAACTGGAGAGACTGAGACAGGAGAATCGCTTGAACCTGGGAGGCAGAGATTGAAGTGAGCCGAGATCGCATCACTGCATTCCAGCCTTGGCGACAGACTGTATCTCAAAGAAAAAAAAGATTGTTAAGTGAGGGTAATGTTTCTCAAAGTGATGATTTGAAGAGGCTTCATTAGTAGAATAATGGAGATTGTATAACAGATTGTTATGTATAGCAGGATGAAGAAAAGGGACCATATTAGGATTCTTATAATAAGATTACTCACTCATTTTTTTAACATATGGGGCTCTAGTCTTTAATAGTGTCTTCATGAAAAACACAATAAAACTCAGAATATACATGCATTTAATATTCAATTAAATATTTAATATATTATGTATTTAATGCATATTTAATATATATTTAATGTATAGATATTTAACTTAGTGATGACTTTATTGTCATTAGGCAACAATCAATCTTTACTTCTTAGACATCCATCACGATTGTGCTGATGACCCTTGTGGTGTCCAGGGTCTTCTGAGGGATAAGCTAGCTAAGTCCGATAGAAGTTCTTGTGAGTGAGGGATCCTGGGCTGGTCCAAACATTGTGCCTAAATGATGATAAAATGAAGTGTCATTGGTGTTAATTCTACAATTATTGGGTGTTTATTACACAACAGATTGGTGTGCTATCTTTCATGAGACTAAGCATGTACTCTTTAAAAAAGGAATTATAAGAGAGATCTCAATGCGTTTAGACAAGGTAATCTTTATAGTTTGAAATAATCCTGAGATGTAGGATTCTGAAATCTTAATCAAGGAGATTCAATAACATATGAATTTGTTCATATTTTTCATTAAAAAATTTATCTGCTTATCAGTAATCAGAATTGAATTGATTTCTTATTGATATAGGAAAAATCTAACAAGAATAATAGTCATTCAACAATTATTTAAAAAATACGTATTTGTGATGATTATTATTAGGTTTTATCTTGATTGGATTGAAGAATGCCTAGATAGCTGGTAAAGTATTATTTCTGAATGTGTCTGTGAGGGTGTTGCCATTGATATGTGAGTTAGTGGACTGGGAGAGGAAGATCCACCCTCAATGTGGGTGACCACCATCCAATTGGCTGCCAGCATAGCTAGAACAAAGCAGGCAGAAGAAGGTGGGATAGCCTTGCTTGCTGAGTCTTCTGGCTTCCTTCTTTCTCCCATGCTGGGTGCTTCCTTCCATTCCTCCTGCCCTTGGACACCAGAATCCAGGTTCTTTGACCTTTGGACTCTGAGACTTGCACCAGTGGCTTACTGGGGGCTCTCGACCCTTCAATCACAGGCTGAAGTCTGCACTGTCAGCTTCCCTGGTTTGAGGCTTTTGGACTCAGACTGAGGCACTACCCTCTTTCTTTCCCAGCTTGCAGATGGTCTATCATGGGACGTCACCTTGTGATTGTGTGGTGAGCCAGTTATCCCTAATAAACATATATTAGGAAGACAATATATAAGCAGCGACCTGAGCTGTACTTTGGGCCCTTTGAGCCAGGGCTGGAGCTAGAGCTGGAGCAGCTGGGATGCAAGGAGCAGTGTCCTGGGGCTGTGCAGAAGAGTGGACCCTGGGCCTGGGCCAAGAAACCATTCTTCCCTCCTAGGCCTCCAGGCCTGTGATGAGAGGGGCTGTTGGGAAGATCTCTGAATTGTCTATGAGTTCTGTCTCTCTGGAGAACCCTGACTAATACAGCATTGGTCATTTGTTTATGTGCAGACTCTGCCTACTGCTGGGAATATATCAACAAATATAGTAGACATTGCCTCTTCCTTTGTGGTATTTATATTTTATGTGGGGAAACCAAACATCAAGTAAGCAACAAATAAGACAATCACAGATTGTGTAAAACTATAAATGACACAAATAAAATAATTCAATAGAGACCAAATGAGTAAGGCCAGCTAAAGATAGAATAAGAGGCAGCTTTTCTAAGGAAGGTAAAAATGAGCTACCTATAAGATCTTGGAATTTAGCATGTGAAGTTCAAAGAGATGAAGCAACATGTAAGCATTCACTTGGAATGAAAATATTTGATCTGTTTGAGCAAGAAAGCAGTGAGAACAGAGACAGAGCTTGACGGGGGAGGAGTGAGGAAATGGGGTGGGACAGATAGATTAGAAAGGCAAGTGAAGACAAGCCATTCAAACTTTTTAGACCAATGTAAGACCTTCTTTTTTTTTTTTTTTCAAATAGTACAATAAAGCCTTTGAACATCTTCAAACAGAAAAATGTAATGGCCTGAGTCTCAGTTTTAAAGGTTACTGTGGATGCGTTATTTAGAACAGGCCAAAGACAACAAAAATGGAAAGCAAGGAGATTCACAAGAGATCCCCATCTCTATCTGTGTTTAAATGATGGTGGCTTAGACTACAGTGCTACTAGTACACTAATAAAGAAAAAAATTACAGATTTAGTACATATCAAAGAGACAGAATTAACAAAATGTTGATTAGATGTAAGGGTAAGACTATGAATTAAATGAAAGCTAGTTGCTTACTGTCATAGCACAGAAGTTGAATGCTTGCTCACGTGAAGTCTAATCAGCAGCTGTATTAGTCCGTTCTTCCATTGCTATAAAGAAATAACTGAGACTGGAAAATTTATAAAGAAAAGAGGTTTAATTGAATCATGGCTCTTCAGGCTCTACAGGAAGCATCGTGGCTTCTGCTTCTGGGGAGGCCTCAGGAAAATTCAAATCATGGTGGAAGGCAAAGGAGGAGTAAGGGTCTCACATGGCAGGAGCAGGTGCAAGAGCAAGAGACAGAGGGGAGGTGCCACACACTTTTAAACAACCAGATCTTCTGAGAACCCACTCACTATCATGAGAACAGCACCTAAGGAATGGTGCTAAACTATTTATAAGAATCCAGCCCTATGATCCAACCACCTCCCACAAGGCTTCTCCTCCAACATGGGAACTACCATTCAACATGAGATTTGGGAGATGAAAAATACCCAAACTCTATTATTCCACCCCCACCCCTCCAAAATCTCATGTCTTTCTCACATTTCAAAATACAATCATGCCTTCCCAATAGTCCCCCAAAGTTTTAACTCCTTCTAGCATTAACTCAATAGTCCTGAGTCCAAAGAGTCATCTGAAATAAGACAAGTCCCTTTTACCTATGAGCCTGTAAAATATAAAACAAGTTAGTCACTTCCAAGATGCAATGGATTTAGGTATTGGGTAATCATTTTCATTCCCAAAGGGAGAAACTGGCCAAAAGAAAGAAGCCACAGGCCCCAGCCAAGTTCAAAATCCAGCAGGGAAGTAATTAAATCTTAAAGCTCCAAAATAACCTTCTTTAACTTCATGTCCCATGTCCAGGGCACACTAGTGTGAGGGGTGGTCTCCCATGGCCTTGAGCAGCTCTTTCCCTGTGGCTTTGCAGGGTTTGGCTCCCAAAGCTGCTCTCATGGGCTGGAGTTGAGTCTCTGTTGATTTTCCAGGCACAGGGTGCAAAGTGTCAGTGGATCTACCATTCCTTAGTCTGGAGGATAGTGGCCCTCCTCTCACAGCTCCACTAGGCAGTGCCCCAGTGGGGACTCTGTGTGTGGTCTCCAACCCCAAATTTCCCCTCTTTACTACCCTAGTAAAGGCTTTCCATGAGGTCTCCTCACCTGCAGCAGGTTTCTGCTTGGACACTCAGGCTTTTCTAGATCCTTTGAAACCTAGGTGGAGACTCTGAATCCTCAACTCTTGCACTGTGTGCACCCACAGGCTTAACACCATGTGCAAGCCACCAAGGCATATGGCTTGCACCCTCTGAAGCAGTGGCCTGAGCAGTACTTTGGCCCCTTTGAGCCAGAGCTGGAGCAGCTGGGATGCAAGGAACACTGTCCTGGGGCTGTGCAGAGCAGTGGGCCCTGGGCCTGGTGCAGGAAGCCATTCTTCCCTCCTAGGCCTCCAGGCCTGTGATGAGAGGGGCTGCTGGGAAGCTCTCTGAATTGCCTTCAAGGCCCTTTCCCTATTGTTTTGACTATCATCACTTGCCTCCTTTTTTGATTATGCAAATTTCTCTAGCAAATAGTTTCTCAGCAGACTGCTTGAATTCCTCTCTCAAAAAAGCTTTTTCTTTCTCTCCCACATGGCCAGGCTACAAAGTTTCTAAACTTTTATACTCTGCTTCCCTTTGAAATATAAGTTCCAACTTCAAGTCATTCCTTTGATCTTGCATCTGATCGTAGGTTTTTAGAAGCAGCCAGGCAAAATCTTGAATACTGCAGCTTAGAAATTTCTTCTACCAAATACCCTAGGTCATCAACCTCAAGGTCAAACCTTCATAGATCCCTAGGACATGGACATAATGCAGCCAATTTCTTTGCTAATGAATAACAAAAGTGACCTTTACTCCAGTTCCCAATAAGTTCCTCATTTTCATCTGAGACCTTGTCAGCCCAGACTTCACTGTCACTTGATTTTGGTCACAATCATGTAACTAGTCTCCAAGAAGTTCTAAACATTCCCCCATCTTCCAGTCTTCTCCTGAGCCCTCCACACTCTTTCCAGACTCTGCCTGTTACCCAATTCCAAAGTTGTTTCCACAGTTTCAAGTGTCTTTAGAGCAATGCCCCACTCCTTGCTAACAATTTTCTGCATTAGTTTGTTCTCGCATTGCTATAAAGAAATACCCGAGACTGGGTAATTTATGAATAAAAGTGCTTTAACTGGCTCATGATTCTGCAGGCTGTACAGGAAGCATAGTGGCTTTAGCTTCTGGAGGAGGCCTCAGGAAGCTTCCAGTCATGGTGCAAGGCAAAGGGGGAGTAAGTATCTCACACTGCAGGTGAGCAAGGGAGACAGAGGGGAGGTGTCACACACTTTTAAACAACCAGATCTCCTGAGAACTCACTCACTGTCATGAAAACAGCACCAAGGGGATGGTGCTAAACCATTCATGATAACATGATAATCCACCCCCATGATCCACCACCTCCCACCAACATTGGAGATTACAATTCAGCATAAGATTTGGGTGTGGATACATATCTAAACTATATCAGCAGTGGAGAGGAATTGGCTTCTATTTGAGTAGTAGCTTTGTTCCCAGACATTCATGAGAGAGGGTCTATTATTTTCAAAACATGGTTTACAAAGTTATTTTGTGTGTCAGCAGTCAACACCCAGCTGTAAGGTAGAGAAAGAGAATATAAAGAATGCACACCCCCTTTTTAAAAACTTTAGCCAAAATGTTTTCACCTACTTCACTTTTGCTTCCATATCTTTGGTAGAACTAGTCACTTGATCCTACCAAGATGCAAAGGGAGATGAAAAAAGTAGTTATTGGTTGAACAGTTGTTCTCCATAGCAACTCTGCACCACAGACTACAGAGCCATCTCTGCCATAACAACTGAAGAAACACCCATCACCATCTTCAGAATCATATATGTTTCTGATTTTAAAAATTCGGTTGCAAGTTTTTTATTTAAATTCAGTTTTGCCTGTAAATTAAAGCTGTATAATTTTCAGATTGGAGAAGGCATTTGTGTTAAAGAAGCAAACTCTGAACATTTACTTAGAGAGCATTCTACGTAGGACTTCAGAATAATAATATTCAATGCTGAGAATGTCAAACTGTGCTGTTGTGAAGACATAATCCTAAACAAACTTACTCATTTTGTATTGTAATTTCTTAGACTGAAGTAAATTGTATAAGTCCTAAGCCATCATACTTATTCAACGAGATATTTTTTACCATTTAAGTTGGCAAACTAGACTTCACATTATGTACCAAAATACAAGTATTATTTGCCTAGGATATCTCAATGCTTGATATCATTTGTCTACTGTTCCCTCTGTCCATTTTTCACTTAAGATGAAAATTAACAGTGTAATTTCATCGAATTATAATCAGCTAGCCATTGACTAACAAGTTCTCCTTGGCTATTACATTCAGTATTTCACTTGTACATTGTTGAATATGTGACTAGCAAATAGGCAATAAAAATTGCACTTCTAAAAAGATAACTAAATGTTTATTCCTTGCATCACTAACTTTAAGAGAGATATTATTCTCTAAACTAATTTTCTTCTTGTCCTAGGCTTGAAGTTTCATGTATATTAAGATTACTATAATAAGGCTTTCATTGCAGAAAAACTGAAACATACCTATTAGTTTTTTATTATTGTCTTTGTCAGACATACTAGATTTTTCTACCAAATCCCAAAGCATTCAAATTTATACAAATTATTCATTTCCAAAAAAGGAGTTTTGACCTTATTAAGTATTGTTTTCATTTAAAGCTATGATGTAGTCCTAGGGTGGTCTATCAGACTAGTAAGAAGTTTAGAGTTTCTACTTTACTCATTGGAAAGAAACACACGTATTTATTCATTTTTTCAAACCAATGTGGATTAAAGCTGTGTCATTGATATGGTTTTGCTATGTCCCCACCCAAATCTCATCTTGAATTGTAGCTCCCATAATCCCCATGTGTTGTGGGAGGGACCTGGTGGGAAGTAATTGAATCATGGGGGTAGTTTTTCCCATGCTGTTCTCATGATAGTGGATAAGTCTCATGAGATCTGATGGCTTTCTAAAGGGCAGTTCCCCGGCACATGCTGTCTTGCCTGTGCCATGCAAGACATGTCTTTGCTCCTCCTTCTCCTTCCACCATGATTGTGAGTCCTCCACAGCCATGTGGAACTGTGAGTGCATTAAACCTGTTTTTCTTAATAAATCACCCAGTCTAGGATAGTTCTTCATAGCAGTAGGAAAATGGACTAATATAGTTATATTTTAAAAAACACTCTTATAACACACAGAAAAAATGTACGCACAAATAAAGTAAGGTGTGCAGAGTACTTAGCAGAGTTATTGGCACTTAGTGCTCAATCAAATAAATCAATCTTTTATAATAAAAATTATTTGTGTTATTAATCATAATAGTCAAATAATGAAAATAAGTATTTGCAATATTATATTTCTTATTGCCTTTATTAAAGTGAATAATGAAAAAGCTGCCTCTAGCCTCTAGTACACTTTTTTCGTGAGTGAAAAAGGCCCCATGTTTTAGGCAGACACATCTCCACTGTCACCTGGCTTATGGAAATGATATCACTTTTACATTACACAAAAATGAAATTCAATTAGCCAACTCATCCATATTTTGATAGAGGTAGAATCTTGTTTTTATCCTATTGTCCCAAGGCCTTTGTAGATTTAGGTTGAACTTGCATAATACTGACATTAGCAATTAAGTAGCTGAGTCTACTAGTAACTAAGTGAACAGAATAATCAACGAGGTACAAAGTTGAAGTAGATACAATTTATGAGCATTAATAATCCCAGTGCTTTGGTTTTATATAATTATTGAATCAACATCTATTTATTGAGCATCTGCTTGCAGGAATGCTAGGGTGTGTGCTTGTGAGCAATGGTGAAAAACACAGACCCCATCCAAGATTTCAGGGTCCTAAATAACTTTAGTAGTTTTCAAGATGATATTGAAGAAAAAGTCCCTGAAAACTAGGATCAAATGTAGTAAGTGTTACAGACAACTAATTCTCCCTCTGTGTCTTTCTGGAGAGCAGTAAGTAAAGTGTCCAAATTGTGAAGGCTTCATTTTCTGGCTTTTGTGTGAGAGTGCTATATTTAGCAAATAAAAATACAGGACATCCAGTTAAATTTGAATTTCAGACGAACAACATTTTTTTTTGTGGTATATTGCATGTTATATTTGTATTTTATTTGGCAAACCTTTGTGGGGAGGAAAATCCTTTCCAAGCCAGTATGTTGCAACAGTAAACACTATAATGTTGTCCCAAGTTACAATTTAGAAAGAACATTTATATCAATTGTTTTAATGGGTGATTTCAAATCTTTACCAGTTAGAATTTTTTTTAGCATTAAAATATAAATGTGTTATGAGAGTGGATTTTTTAAGAAATACAATTTTTTAGATGATGAACTTGCTATTATAGCACCCATAGGCATGTTTGTAATAAACTTTCAAGGCATACAAATGATCTAATTTGTGAAAATATGTTTTTGATCTGTTGGGATTTGTTTCAAATATGGCCATTACCTCAATGTAACTGATTGGCCACCCAAACCTCATTCATTTCACAGCATGAAATGAAGTGATGATGGTCCCTGGAAGATACAGCATATACCTGAGACAGATTCATGAGCTAGCTATAGATGCTTATTCCCAGAGAGCAATCCATTGCTGGCTTCTGCTCAAAACGTGTAGGAATCTGTTTCACATCCTTCAGGGGTGTCCAATCTTTTGGCTTCCCTGGGCCACATGGGAAGAAGAATTGTCTTGGGCCACACATAAAATACACTATCACTAACAATAGCTGATGAGCTATATATATATATATATATATATATATATATATATATATATACACACACACACACAATATATATTAAAATATATAAATATATATTTATATATTGTGATATATATATCACGATACATATGCATCGTGATATATATATATATTGCAAAAAAATCTCATAATGTTTTAAGAAAGTTTACAAATTTGCGTTGGGCTGCATTCAAAGCTATCCTGGACCGCATGCAGCCTGAGGGCTATGGGTTGGACAAGCTTGCTCTAGATTATCTTGTTGGAATCTGATGCCTCAGGTGGAATATGTATATAAAGATGACCCCTTTTCCTCCCAGTCTACTTTGAAATAATTTTAAGGACATAGGAACATAATAGCTACTATAAATTGCATGTCCACCATGTAGTTAGGGAAGTTAACTAAGTGGAAAAGAATATATAAAGGATATAAAACCTCTCATTGTTAATTGTAGCTGCAGATTACCCGATGGAAGCCTTACACCTGACTTAGCAATACTTTTTTTCTAACCTATTCTATTGAAATAGTAAAACAAAACAACATAACTTCTAAAAATATTTCAAATAAAAATGTCCTAATTTATTCTATTTTAAAGACAATTTCTCAAAACTTTTAAAATTAAGGTATAGTACATATAAAATAACATTTACCATGTTAACCTTTTTTTTTTTTTTTTTTTTTTTTGAGATGGAGTCTTGCTCTGTTGCCAGGTTGGAGTGCAGTCGCACAATCTCGGCTTGTTGCAACCTCCGCCTCTTGGGTTCAAAAGGTTCTCCTGCCTCAGCCTCCCGAGTAGCTGGGACTACAGGTGTACACCCACACCTGGCTAATTTTTGTATTTTTAGTAGATTGGGTTTCACCATGTTGGCCAGGATGGTCTCAATCTCTTAACCTTGTGATCCGCCTGCCTCAGCCTCCCAAAGTGTTGGCATTACAAGCGTGGGCGATGGCACCTGACCCATGTTAACCATTTTTAAGTGCACATTGGCCTTAAGTACATTCACATTGTTGGGCTACCATGACCACTCTTCATCCACAGAACCCTTTCATTCTGCATAACTGAAACTCTGTGCCTGTTACAGGAAAATTCCTCTTCCCTCCTCCTGCTGGCAACCACCATTCTACTTTCTGTCCCTATGAATTTGACTATTTTAAGTACCTAATTTAAGTGGAGTCTGTCCTTTTGCAACTGGCTTATTTCACTTAGCATAGACCCCTAAAGGTTCATCCATGTTATAGTTTGTGTCAGAATTAACTTCTTTTTGAAGGCTGAATAATACTCCATTGTATGTATATACCACATTTTGTTTATCCATCCATCTGTTGTTGGATACTGAGTTGCTTCTATCTTTTCTCTGTTTGAGTACTTGGTTTCAATTCTTTTGGGCAAACACCCAGAAGTGGAATTGCTAGATTATATTGGTAATTTCATTATTAATATTTGAGGAACCACCATTCTGCTTTTTATAGTAGCTGCACCATTTTACATTCCCACCAACAGTCACAAGATTTCTGATATTTCTGCATCCTCTCCAACACTTGTTATTTTGTGTTTTACTTTATAGTAGACATCCTAATGGGTGTGAGATGATATCCCATTATGGTTTTGATTTGCATTTCCTTAGTGATTAGTGATGTTGAGCATGTTTCCATGTGCACATTGGCCATTTGTATGTCTTCTTTGGAGAAATGTTTATGCAAATCCTTTGTCCATGTATTAATTCAGTTATTTGCTGATGTTGATTCGTAGGGGTTCCTTATATATTCTGGATATTAATCCCTTGTCAGGTATATCATTTGTAAATAGTTTTCCCATTCTTTTTTTTTTTTTTTTTGAGATGGAGTCTCGCTGTGTCGCCCAGGCTGGAGTGCAGTGGCGCGATCTCAGCTCACTGCAAGCTCTGCCTCCCAGGTTCATGTCATTCTCCTGCCTCAGCCTCCCAAGTAACTGGGACTACAGACGCCCACCACCACACTTGGCTAATTTTTTGTATTTTTAATAGAGATGGGGTTTCACTGTGTTAGCCAGGATGGTCTCTGTCTCCTGACCTCGTGATCCGCCCTCCTCGGCCTCCCAAAGTGCTGGGATTACAGGCATGAGCCACTGCGCCCGGCCAATAGTTTTCCCATTCTATGTGTTGCCTTTTAATTCTGTTGATTGTGTCCTTTAATGCATGGAATTTTACAATTTTTATGTAGTCCAGTTCATCTGTTTCCTTCTGTTGCACATGCTTTTGCTGTCATATCCAATATATCATTACTAAATCCAATGTATGAAGCTTTTCCCTTTTATGTTTTCTTCCACAAGTTTTATGCTTTTCAGTCTTACATTTAAGTCATGAATTTATTTTGAATTAATTTTTCTATGTAGTGTAAAGTCAAAATTTTTAAATCATGAATTTGAATTGACATTGAAAATCATTTAGTTCACAGATGGATTGGATTTAAATATTATTTAGCTTAATACCTGAACTAACAACTAAATTGCTTCTAAAATAATATTAAAACATTCTCTCAACTCTGGCTATGTCCTACTTTTTCTTCAAATTTCAATTTAAGTATTATCTATTCTGTAAGTATTACAGGACATCTTACTCTCCAACAAATACTCATCTCAAGAGGAAACGCCCAAACATCTCACCTTTGATCTCTTCTAAATTTCCAATCATAATGTACCATGTTTTTCAGATGATTTTACTTTTTAGAGCAGTTTTAGGTTAACAGCGAAATTGAGAGGAGGAAGGTACAGAGATTTCTCATATACCACTGTCCTCTACATGTGCAGCTTATATTATCCCCATTATCAACATTCTTCACCAGAGTGGTACACTGGTTACAAGTGATGAGCCTAAATTGGCACACCATAATCACTCAAAGTTCATTGTTTAAATTAGGATTCACTATTGGTGTTGTATATTCTATGGATTTGGAAAAATGTATGATAACATATATCTACCATTATACTATTGTGCAAGTATTTTCACTGCCCCCTAAATCCTCCTGCTTCACCTGTTCATCACCACCCCCCAACCTCTGGCAACCACTGATCTTTTCACTGTCTCCATAGTTTCTTCTTTTCCAGAATGTCATATAGTCTGAATTATCCAATATGTAGCCTTTTTAGACTTGCTTCCTTCATGTAATAATACATATTTAAGGTTCCTATATGTCCTTATGGCTTGATAACTCATGTCTTTTTAGTGCTGAATAATATTTAATTGTCCACAGCTTATTTATCTACTTATTTACTGAAGGATATTTTGGTTGCTTACATGTTTTGGAAATTATGAATAAGGCTGCTATAAACACACATGCACAAGTTTTTGTGTGACCGTACGTTTTCAACTCCTTTGAGTAAATACCAAGAAGTACACTTGCTGGATCATATAGTAAGAGTATGTTTAGTTTTGTAAGAAAGTGCCAAACTGGCAGGGCACAGTGGCTCATGCCCATAATCACAGCACTTTGGAAAGCCGAGGCAAGAGGATCACTTGAACCCAGGAGTTTAAGACCAGTGTGGGCAACATAGTGAAATGCCATCTATACTAAAAATAAAAATAAAATAGCCTGCTGTGGTAACATGTGCCTGTAGTTACAAAGGCTGAGGTAGGAGGATAGCTTGAGCCCAGAAAGTAAAGGCTGCCGTGAGCCATAATTATGCCACCGTACTCCAGCCTGGGCAACAGAGTGAGACCCTGAGAAGGAAGGAAGGAAGGAAGGGAGGAAGGAAGGAAGGGAGGGAGGGAGGAAGGAAACTGTCAAACTGTTTGCCAAAATGGCTACACAATTTTCATTCCCACCAGCAATGAATGAGAGCCCCTGTTACTCCACATCCTCATAAGTATTTAGTGTTGTCAGTGTTAACCATTAATAGTTACATAGTGGTATCAAATTGTTGTTTTAATTTTCATTTTTCTGATGACATATGATGTAGAGCACCTTTTCATATGCTTTTTGTCATCTGTGTAGCTTCTTTGGTGAAATATTTGTTAAAATTTTTGACCCATATTTTCATCGGTTCGTTTCTTACTATTGGGTTTTTAGAGTTGTTTGTATATTTTGGATAGCAGTCCTTTGTCAGATATGTCTTTTCAAATATTTTCTCCCAGTTTGTGGATTGTCTTCTCATTCTCTTGACATTGTCTTTTGCAAGGGAGGAGTTTTTAATTTTAATGGTGTCCCCCTTATCAATTATTTCTTTCATGGATTCTGCCTTTGGTGTCATATCTAAAATGTCATCGTCATAGCCAAGGTCATCTAGGTTTTCACCTAAGTTATCTTCCAGGAGTTTTATAGTGTTGCATTTTACATTTAGGCCCATGATATGTTTTGAGTTAATTTGTATAAAAGGAACAAGATCTGTGTCTAAATTCAGTTTTTAAATGTAGATTTCATATACTTTACCTTTAATTCTATTTGCCTTCCTAAAAATTTTAAACCTTTAGGCAAAGATTTTGTCTTACTTATCTTTATATTCCCCAATTCTATTCCAGAGGTCACAACCCAAATAAATGCATGGTGGTGACCTTCTAGATACCATAAAGTGTACTATTCAATTTTTGACTCAGTTAAATTATTAAAAAATTTACTTCTCTTTAGTTAACATAGTGTTCGTCCTCTCTTAGATACCTACACAGATTATATAAAGTTCATCTTCTTTATAAGAGCCCTCCAATTATTTTAACACAACTATTTTGGTCTTGCCCAGTGTCAAATCTTCAATTCCAAAACAAACATCTTCAGATCCTTTCCAGGTTCTTAATCCACCCTGCAATTCTCTTATGGATTTGTATATTCACAGTTGGGGAGAGTGACAAGTTATTTTCCTCGGAATTTTTAATGGTAAAAATACAGAACCAAACATAAAATTCTGACAAATTCATGCAAACTATTTGAAGTCACAAATTCAGAAAATTACTTCTGAACCAGGAGAATGAGAATCCATATACAAAAGATGTATTTGCAACTACTTGAATTTTTTAATTGAATCCAATTAATATTTCATAGTTTGTAAATTTTTATTTTAGGTATGTGTAAAATAAAAATTATAACTTGCCCATATCGCTCAGGTCACTGTCACCTTAGGTAGGTGTGCAACCGTCTTTGAAAATGTACGTTAATTTTCCCAAGAAATTAGTTCATTTTCATGATAGAAATTGATAAAATATTTGAAACCACCAATGTGGAATCTCTCTATCCTTCTGTTAATTGCCTAAACCTAAAGTATCAATATCATTCTCCACTTTTCATTTTTATTTCATCTCTTTTCAGTCTTTCCGTGTAACCTTAACATGTATATGTTTGTTCTCTATGCTTATTGTGAACAAGATGCATAAGTAGTTAAAGAATTCCAGTTGAACTAAATTCAGCACTCATCTATTTACAGTTGTTTTTATTTGCTTTTTAAAATCTTTCTTACTGCTTTGGGAGGAAAAAATACCAACAAGCTCTAAGTTTGCAGTGACAAATGTAGACTTCATCTCAAATTCATGTATGGGTGACATTTGCATGTTGATTTCTTTGCCGCCCTAATGGTTAAATTTCAAAGCACATCTTTCCTTTTATCTTCAGCTGAATGAGACATCAAAATAAGGGCCAGATAAAGGCGGAAGTCCTTTGTCTGAAACTGCCCAGGCCTGGCCAGCTGTGATGAAAACTGTCTGATGTTTCACAGGCTTCTTGTCTGGCCTCAAGCTGGTATTTGCTTCTTTTATTTTGGAGGTTTTAAAGGAATATTGCATTCTAGCACACAATGTCATAATGGACAATGGAAGGCCTGTTCATGGTGGTGTCTGAATATATACATGTTAGATTAAATTATTTATTAGATAATAAGCCACTGGTCACACAGGGGATATGTGCCATATTTTATTATAATCCTGACAATTTCTAAGGTCAAACTAATGTTTGGTTGTATCACCATATCACAGCCTAATGAGAGTGTCTCCTTTACTGATAAATCTAACCTTCATGTTTAATTTTCTAATGTAGGTAATGAGATCAAGTGCTTTGGTTTAGTGTGCTTATTTTTAAATATAAAATCGACTACTAGTAGCATCTACAAATAGTATACTACTTGATGATAAGAAAGAGGGGTAGACAAACTGGAGTATGTTAAATTGTATTTGGTCAATTCTTAATAAGAAATAATAGTGATTTGCCCTAAGCAGCAAGTAAATTAAGGCAGCTCACTTAAAAAAAAAAATCAAATAAGCCAGTGGTTGGCCATTAAGGTCATAAAGTATTTCCTTAGGTTTTTTTTTTTTTTTTTTTAACTTCATGTAAATATCTTCTTAATTTGGTGGATAGAATAGATATGCACAGGAGTAAAAGTGTGCTAAAGTTATCTGAACTTGTAGCATTATTTATATTATAGTTCAACCTTTTTTAAGAGAAAAAAGCAATAATTTCAGAATATTTTGCTTTCTAAAATAGCACAAGGGCAAGGACATATAATACATTATAAATTATCTTGAGTCCAAAATCGTTAAGATAACTTGACAACTGCACATACTGGATCCTCAACTGTTTTTGGACCTCACTACTTGATGCTCCATTGATGAAATAAGGCTGACTCACTTCCTCAGGCCATAGTCTTGTGTTTTTCTCATGCTGAGAAGTCCAGTCTACTTAGTGAGACCTCAAGACCTGGCACTCTGCCTCCAGTCCAACTTCCTGTTCCTTCCAGCCTGTCTAGTCACATACACAGCACACACGTCACGTGGGACTGTCATTTCTTCTTCCCAGAACCTACCCTGTGCTCTTCCACCTCAGCACCTTTCCTCAAAATGTCTCCACAGATGGAGTATTCATCAGCCCCATTTTGTCTGTTACAATCCTGACCATTCTTTGCATTCAACTGAATTGCCTGGTCCTTCATGAAGTTTGTCACAACCCTGCTTTCTTCTTCTTTATTTTATCATAGACTTGTTTGTGGTTCTTTCTTAGCAATAATTCACCAACGTGGTGAAACCCTGTATCTCCCTAAAAATACAAAAATTAGCCAGGCGTGGTGGTGGGCACCTGTAATCCCAGCTACTCAGAGGCTGAGGCAGGAGAATCTCTTGAACCCAGGGGGCGGAGGTTGCAGTGAGCCAAAATTGTGCCATTGCGCTCCAGCCTGGGTGACAAGAGTGAAACTCTGTCTCAAAAAAAAAAAAAAAAAAAAAAAAAAAAAAGAAACAAAATAATGGCATTTGCAGCAACTTGGATGGAGTTGGAGACCATTATTCTATGTGAAGTAACTCAGGAATGAAAAACCAAACACAGTATGTTCTCTAATTGCTTTTTAATAATAGTCTACTAGGGCTCACTTATACATTTTTCAGGATAACCATAAAAAAGTTTTCTTCTATGGGGCATATTTTGCATATATTTCATGGCAGAATCACTGCAAGCTTCATCCAGTGTCCCTAAAAATACTTTTACCTACCTGTGCTGAACACTATTACAAAATTGATTAGTATCTTTGGTGCATAAACTGAAGTTTATACCATAATGTATGCTTTCAAACAATTACATTTATTTTAATATAGACTCTTCATATTGAAGGAACATGAAAAAAACCTAGGATAATCATCCGCCTCCTCCTTCCCAAGTTTTATCAAATGGTTGTCCAATCCATGCTTAAAATGTTGGTGCTCACTATATTTGAGGAACAATCTCTTGACCACATGATGTGAAGTGTTGCCTGTTATTCATTGGAAACAGCCTGGCAGAATTGGATTCCTCTACATCTTTCTATACACAAGATACTGGAATAATCTCCATCCCCATACTAAATGGAGGATGTCTGGGGCAGTGGGATTTTTTTTTTCTTTGAGACAGATCTTGGCTCATTGCAACCTCTGCCTCCCGGTTTCAAGTGATTCTCTTGCCTCAGCCTCCCAAGTAGCTGGGATTACAGGCGCCCACAACCACCCCTGGCTAATTTTTGTATTTTTAAGTAGAGATGGGTTTTCACCATGTCGATCAGGCTGGTCTTGAACTCATCACCTCAAGTGACCCGCCTGCCTCAGCTTCCCAATGTGCTGGGATTACAGGTGTGAGCCACTGCTTCCAGCCTATTTAGTTTATTTTTATGACTGATGTGTATGGTGTGTATGTATATATCACATTTTAAAAATTCACTTGTTGATTGATGAGCATTTGGGCTGGTTCCATGCTTTTGCAATTGTGAACTGTGCTGCTATAAACACGTGTGCAAGTGTCTTTTTCAAGTAATGACTTATTTTCCTCTGGCTAGATACCCAGTAGTGGAATTGCTTGATCAAATGGTAAATCTACTTTTAATTCTTTAAGAAATATTCATATTGTTTTCTATAGTGGTTGTACTAGTTTACATTTCCGCCAGCAGTAAAAAAGTCTTCCCTTTTTACCACATCCATGCCAACATCTGTTTTTTTTTATTTTTTGATTATAGTCATTCTTGGCATTTTCCTGATAATTAGTGATGTTGAACTTTTTTTTATATAAGTGGGAACTAGCCTATGAAGATGCAAAGGCATTAAGAATGATACAGTGGACCTTGGGGCTCAGGGGAAGGGTGGGAGGGGGTGAGGGATAAAAGACTACACATTGGGTACAGTGCACACTGCTCAGGTGATGGGTGCACCAAAATCTCAGAAATCTCCACTGAAGAACTTATCCATGTAACCAAACACCACCTGTATCACAAAAACGATTGAAATAAAAAAGAAAAGAAAGCACCTAGCACAGTGCCTATCACATAAGACAACCCCCCCACCCCCCAAAAAAGGCCAGGTGTAGAGGCTCCCACCTGTAATCCCAGGATTTTGGGAGGCCAAGGTGGGCAGATCATGAGGTCAGGAGATGGAGACCATCCTGGCCAACATGGTGAAATACCATATCTACTAAAAATACAAAAAATTAGCTGGGTGTGGTGGCGTGCACCTGTAGTCCCAGCTACTTGGGAGGCTGAGGCAGGAGAATCACTTGAACCCAGGAGGCAGAGCTTGCAGTGAGCCAAGATCATGCCACTGCACTCCAGCCTGGGTAACAGAGTGAGACTAAGTCTCAAAAAAATTAATTAAAAATAAACAGAGAAATTAAAGTTTGAATTTCAGTCTATGAATTACATATTTTATTTTCTAGTATTGATTTTTGCTAATTAGAATGAGTCCTTATTAAATAAAACAGTTCCCCCAAGGAATACTGTACATCTTTGTGATGCCTTTTAATCTTTCTCAACAAATAAATTGTATTTCTTTATGGTATTGCTTTTACTTTTACTTGCTAATATTTTTCATAGCAAATGCTTATGGAAATGGGAAGTTAATAAAACAGATTATAGTGAAAACAAAGGCTATTAGAAAAGCATCTGGATAGTACCTTATTTTGTTTGACTCATTATTAAGAACATAGAATTTTTAAAATTAGGAATATTAAAGAATATTCAATCAAATATCACATTTTAATAAAACAATTTTTCAGGCTGTGTGTTCTACAGAAAGAGAAATGATGAAAGTATAAATTTTATTTTATTATGGACCTTGATTAATTAAAGTCAGAAGTATAATATTTATATCTGATTAGTTAATATAGTATCTGTGAAGTCCCTGAAACGTATTTCTTTAAATATTAGATATCTGCTTAGAATTGTATCAATAGTATCCCTTCATAAGTATATTTTATTTTTCCCAAGTCTTCAAATAGTCGATGACACATCATATAAATTTGACTTAAGATCTTGCCTTGCTTCCTTCTCTCCCTCAGCAGAGAATATTGTACATGGTTATGTACATTCTCCAACAAAGGAAGAGAGAGAGGTATAGAGGAGGAGGAGCTGCAAGTAAATATTCAACCCCCAAAATTTAAAGAACTATGACTTGAAAAATTAAATGTGTTTCTAGTTATTAATAACACCTAAGGGGTACAAGGATATCATAAGCATTGTTTGAAACTAAAATGTGTGAACTTGCTGATTTTGTATGCATCTGCTATATACTGAGTTTACCTAGTTTCCCAGCAGCCAATATAGTATGTAACCCACTCATTTCATAAATCTTTTGCTGCATAGTAAATCTTCCCTAAATTTAGTGGATTATAGCAACAGCACTTTATAATTTTTCCTTATTCCATTTGTTGACAATCTAGACGGTCTTTTGTTGGCATCCTTTGGGGTTGCTCATGATGCTGCGGTCATGTGACAGCTATGCTGGCACTCCAGTACCCAAGATGGTCTCAATCAGCTGTCTGACTGTACTTGCTACCATTGTGGGTCTCTGATTGTTCTCTGTGTGACCTCTCATCTTCTAATAGACTGGACTGAGATTCTTCACAGTCTTGTGATCTCAGGGTTCCATCAGCTAAATCCTGGACTCTAGAACTCTTATAACTTAACTTCTACCACATTTATTTATTAAAACAAGTCACAAGACCAGTTTAGATTCAAGGAGTCAGTAAAATAGACTCCACCTCATCACAGGAAAAGGGGTAAAGACATTTAATGAAGGGGTATAAAAACAGTGAGCTATGGTTTACTGAGGATCATTATGATGATTATCTACAGCAGTGCCATCTCTGGCCTCAATGAGTCATACTCTCTCACATGTAAAATGCACTCACTCCTGCTTCTCAAGACCCCTTCAAATATCATCTAATCAACACCAGATTCAGGCTCTGAGTCTGGGATTTCATCACCTAAATCAGGTCCAGATGTGGATTACACACCCCACACACACAACCTACAACAGTGAGATGGAGACAAGTAACTGCAATAGACAATCCCACTCTGAAAACAGAACCAGGAGGTACATAGTAAACACTGGTTGATATGGTTGATAACAATTCTCTTTTTCCGAAGTCAGGGAATAGTTTTTGATTAAGGCTGAATTATTCTCCCTGGAATTGATTCTCTAATCTATTATTCTTCTTTATTCTTGGCTCTGTCCTCTCAGCCTGCTTCCTTTCCATAGAAAGTTGACAGCCCAGAGGCCTCTTCTCATTTTGAACTACCATTTAGTCTAAAACAATACTGCATGCTTAAGCTTGGTGGGTTTCCTATGTATGAAATTGCGTACCACTCCATTACATAAAGCCATGCCAAATTCATCCTAAAGCATGCCATTTTACATTTGGGAGCTGTTGGGAAATAGCCTTGAAATGGAAGCCCCTTTTTCTACCTGAGAGGTTCTAGTGAGCCCCACCTTAAACCTTTCTAAGATTTTCACAAGTGGTATTATGGACATACCTTTGAGCCAATCTTTTCTTAGGCATTTCTTAATTGACTGACAGTATTTTACTGGCTGGAGAGAATACCCTGGGATTTCTCGATGTCTTCTAAATTATGCATATAAACCGAACTTCTTTTTTAGAGCGTTTTGTTTTTTTTTTTTAAATATTAAAGGAGCCAACTGACACTTCATTTAGCCTGATATTCTCTTTGGTAAGATTTACAAGTTCATTAGGTGTATTTTCTATCTTCTGCTTTAATGTAGGATAAAACTATGTGAATTGTTCTGCTGGTGTAGGACACAGGTTGCCTTTCCTGCAGCCTAAGATAATAATTTCCTCACTACTTTTCTTGCCTCCAGTAGCAGTCTCCCTGCTTCTCTTCCACTCTCCACTTGCCACCTGAGCTAAAAGATAATGCCAAATGGTTTAGGTTTTTAAAGGCAACAACCCACTTCCAGGTATTAATTTCTGTTTCAGTTACCTTTTGCTGCACAAGAGATCACCTTGAAACTGAATGACTTAAAACAATACTGATTTTTTATTTCTCATGATTCTGTACCTTAGCAATGTGGGAAGTTCTTCTGCTGGTTCTTCCTGAGATCACTCATGTGGCTGCAGTCTTTTGATGACTACACTCAAGCTGGAGGTTCTGACATGGTATCAATCAAAGCTTTTGCTATTTCATTTGGCTATGAGCAGGAGCTCCTTGGTTTTCCTATAGTTAACCTTCCATTCTCCATTAGGCTTGGATTAAATTTCACCTTATGGTGGTTTCAGGGTTTTAAAACAGTAAGGGATAAACCTGCAAAATCTGTTGAGATTCACACAAGACTTCTGCCACATTATAATGGGTAAAGCAAGTCACAAAGCCAATGAAGGGGATGATAAAATACAACTCAGATATTATGTCACATTACAAAGGTTCTGGATACATGAAGATGGGATTTCTTAGAGGTCATGAGTATAACAATCTGTCACTCTGCCTTTCTCCTTCAAAGCACCTCTGAAAGTGTATGAAATTATGAATACTTTTTTAAAAGACTGCATTTTTAGAGCAGTTTTCGGTTGAGAACAAAATTGAGGGGACAATACAGAGATTCCCCTGCCCTCAAATATGCGTAGCCTCCCCCATTATTAATATCCATCACCAAAGTGGAACATTGGTTATAATTGGTGAACCTACAATGACACATAATTGCCCAAAGTTCATGGTTTACATTAGGGAGAATTTTGTGTGTTGTACATTGTATGAATTTGAATAAATGTTGTATAATGACAAGTATCCATCATTATGGTACCCTGCAAAGTATTTTCCCTGCCCTAAAAATCCTTTGTGCTTTGCCTACTTATCACCTCCTCCATCCTAAGCCCTGGCAAACACTGATCTTTTTACTCTCTTCAGAGCTTTGCTTTCTCCAGAATGTCATATCGTCTGAATTATCCTGAATGTAGGCTTCTTTCACATAGTAATATGCATTTGAGGTTCCTCCATGTTTATTCATGGATTGATAACTCATTTCTTTATAGCATTGAATTGTAATAATATACCATTGCCTGAGTGTATCACAGTTTGCTTATCCATTAAGGACATCTTGGTTGCTTCCAAGTTTTTGGCAGTTATAAATGAAGTTGTTATAACTATTCATGTGCAAATTTTCTTGTGGAAATACATTTACAATAATGTATATACCAGGGTTATTGGGTAAATACCAAGAGGCGTAACTGCTGGTTTATTGGGTATTTTTAATTTTTTAAGAAACTGCCAAACTCTATTCCAAAGTGCCTGTGCCATTTTGCATTTGCCATCACAATGAATAAGAGTTCCTATTGCTCCATATCTTTGCCTGCATTTTATATTGTCAGTACTGTAGGTTTGGGGCATTCTAATGGATGTGTAATGGTGTCTTTTCGTTGTTTTAATTTGCATTTTCCTGATGACATGTGATGAACATCTTTTTATATGCTTTTTTTTGCCATCTGTATATCTCCTTGGTGAAGTGTCTGTTAAGACCTTTGGCTCGGTTTTTAATTGAGGTTTTTTTTTTTTTTATTATTGTAAGAATTCTTTGTATACTTCGAAGAGCAGTCCTTTATCAGATGTGTCTTTTGCAGATATTTTTTCCCAGTCTGTGGCTTGTCTTCTCCTTCCCTTGACATTGTCTTTTGCAGAGGAGGTGGTTTTAATTTTAATGAAGTCAAGCTTATCAATTATTTCTTTCATGGGTTGTGCCTTTTGTGTTGTATCTAAAAAGTCACCACTATATCTAAGGTCATCTAGGCTTTTTCCTATGCTAACCTCTAGGAGTTTTATAGTGTATTTTACATTTATGTCTATGATCCATTTTTAGTTTTTGTTTTGTTTTGTTTTGTTTTTTGAGACAGGTTCTGGCTCTGTCATCCAGGCTGGAGTGCAGTGGCTTGATTTTTGGCTTACTGCA
This sequence comes from Nomascus leucogenys, assembly GCF_006542625.1. Taxonomy (NCBI): domain Eukaryota; kingdom Metazoa; phylum Chordata; class Mammalia; order Primates; family Hylobatidae; genus Nomascus; species Nomascus leucogenys. Next base: position 53,202,814 of record NC_044394.1, read on the forward strand.
ACTTCTGCCTCCTGAGCTCAAGCCATCCTCCCACCAATACCTCCCAAGTAGCTGGGACTACCGGTGTACGTCATTACAATGCCTGGCTAATTTCCGTATTTTTTGTAGAGACGGAATTTTGCCATGTTGCCCAGGATGGTCTCAAACTCCTGAGCTCCAGCAATCTGCCCGCCTCACCTCCCAAAGTGCTGAGATTACAGGCGTAAGCCACCACCCCTGGCTTAGTTAACTTTTTGAAGTATTGCTTTTTAAAATTAACTGTGAGATTCTAGATCAGTGACACAATTGGCCCTGATTAATTTTGAAAATGAAAATAATTTCCTGATTGATTGACTTCAACATATCATTCACATATGTAGGATTATAGAGTTTTAGGACAGTGAAGGTAATAAGGTGATATCTAGTACAAATTCACTTCTTATTTTTGAATCATTTCCATCATTTCACTGTGACTGTTTTTGCCCAAATCTGTAGGTGTTAACACTCTGCTGCTCTAAGAAATTTTCTGAGCCCATCTACTATTTTTCCTCTTGTTCCTCCTCCTACTATGAAACAGCAGCCTTTCCTCATTGCCTTTTATGTGCAATTTCTTTTCATGCATTAGCTTTATTTAACAACTTCATAAAATATATATTATGATTAAACCCACGGATATGAGATTTAGAAACATTAAGAAGTAGGCTATAAATGTGGGCTTATCTATACTCAGTTTGAGTTCGCCCTACTCTCCCTAGAGAATATCATAAAAGTCTCTTGGATTATAAAGGAAGAATATGAGGAAAGCAGTTGACCAGAAAAAATAAATATTTACTAAGCACCAGCAAATGTCAGACAGCGAAATATAGCACTTCAGTATAACGTCCATTTTGGTCTCAGTTTTCCAGCTCTACCTATTTTTGCCTCCTCCGTATGTCAAAATTATAAACCATTCCTTATCATGTCACACGTCGTTTTCAATAAATGTTTATTTCTCATCCTTAACCCAGAAAACTCAGAGTTGAATATCTGTGTACTGTTTTTTCTCTTCATCATTTTCCATCTTTCCCCCCACCCCCCTGGATTATGTAAGTGCAGCATGAGGCATTAAGATTTAGGAATTTATGGATATGACATTATATTTGTAATAGTTCTGACCTCTGGGCTTTAGGTTTGTTGTTGATGTTGTTGGTGCTGTTTTAAATCAGTATAGTTAGTTAGGTGTTTGGATCATCTTTTAGGAAAACTTCCAGGAAAGATGCCTTCAGGATCTGGGTTGTTACTTCTGGGACCAGCACTGGCAGCTGCTGCTTCTGAGTAGGAATGGAAAAGAGAACAGGTGATCAATGTGGAGGCCAGGGACAAGTCGGTGAACATAAATAACAAAGGAGGAAAGAAGAAGGAATGTAAACTGTCACGGGGGCATTCTTTCTTTTGGTCCCCTTTCTCTGTTTTGTTAAAAGAAAAAATCTTTCTGGCAGCTTTGTAGCACTATCTCAATCTCTTTGCATCTGCTGTTATGCTCACTCAGATTCAGGAAAGTCACACGTATCATTTTTCAAAAGGCACAGAAAAGAAAATATTGCAAACTGACAACCCTTTTAGGAAATCCACTTTGGACTTGGAATTTAAGACAAAGTGAAGTAGAGACTCACACAATCCTCCAGTGGATTTTGATTTGAATGCTAAATCTCTTCAACACTGCGTTTTCTCTGTAGTTACTTTGGATTTTAATTTGAATACTAAGGCTCTTCAATACGGCACTGCATTTTCTCTGTATAAAAGCACGTGTGCCCACACACACACACACACACACAGGAGGAATGGCTCCAAGATCTCTTTATTTAACACTTTGGACCACTGCAGAGAATATTCAGTTAAAGAATACCAGGAAATAACGTGAGTTTCATTTTCATCTCCGTCACCATCTAGTGGTTCCTGCTGTGAACATCATCTTTATCTGATGGGAAGAACAGTCCAGCACCCTGGAAGAAAGAGAGTTAGGATCTTCACGGCAGAAACCACTGTATGGAAATTAAAATGAAAGTGGAATTCACATTATTTCCTAATGAATACTGGAAGCCTGAATTTTCTAGAGAAGGGCATCCATTCTCCATTTTACTATCCATGTGTAAACATTTGACATTTAAAACAATTGAAGAGTAAAGATCTAATTTTGAAATTTTCTCATGAAAATCAACCTTTTCTTCTTGCCCTTCCTAAAAAGAAAGTAACTATATAAAGGAGCTATGACAATAGAAGTTAGAAAAGCTAAAAATCTTTTGTATATTATAGTATTTCTACATCCTTGTTAAAATTTGGTTTCAGTAAATGAAAATATGGCCATTCTATCCTATTGAATTGTCTTGAAGAATGAGCGGGTGACCCTCTGAGGCATGCAAAGTGGAAACATATTCTACCATGGGAAAAAGAAAACAATATGGGCACGGGTATCTCATGGGCCCCCAGGAAGTAACCTGTGGCACAAAGAATCAATTTTCTCTATTTCCGTCTCTAGGGCCTTATATACTCTCTTCTCTGCTTCATTTTGTTCATTGATTTTTTTAATCTCCTCAAAAGAGCCTTCCCTTCTCTCAAATGCTGATTAGAGCCTTTGGAAGCTAATTTTAAATTCTCATAAATGAAATTCTGATGGTTCCAGCTCAAGCCAGATTTCTACTCTTGGTCCCCATAGCTATGGTTATGGGGGCATAGGGCCACATGACCTGATGTCCCTTCAGTGGGGAGGCAGATGGTCAGACGAAGAACTTTGGGCAGATTTTTTTCTAATGCCCAGAGTAGGAAAAAATATAATTGATAAAAATAATTGATGGAGGAAGTAACTGATCTTTCTGGTGCATATCACCTTTTATCTTTCCAGCTACATGTTTCGTTACCATCTTATTGCTGAGTAACAAACAACTCCAAAACACATAGCATAAAACTACAATTGTTTATTTTTCCTGTGTCCATGGGTCAGCCAGGGCAGTTTTGCTGTTCTGGGCCAGGCTTGGCCGATCTTGGCTGGGCTCATTCATGAAGCTGCTGTTAGTTGGCCAGCTGAACTGGGGCTTGCGGGTCTAGGATACCCTCACAGTAGATCCACTCATTTTCTACTCATTGGCCCCTCATTCTCCAGCAGATTACCTGAGTTTACACTCATGGCAGAAGGAGTCTTAGGGAAAGATGGACAGAAAGAGAGAGAGAGCAAAACAAAGCACAGCCTCTTGAGGCCTAGTTTCAGAACTGGCGTGATAATGTTTCAGAGCAATTCATTGGCCAAAGCATATCTCCAGGCCAGCTCTAATTCAAGCATTTCATTGGTGAAAGTGTATCACCTCCAGGCCAGCTCTAATTCCAGGTTGGAGAAATAGATTCCACTTCTTCCTGGGAGGGGCTGCAAAGTGACATCTCAAAGGGTGTTGTGGCTAGAGGGAGGTCATTAATTTGTGTCACCAATGCAATAATCTATAACACTTGCATCTTTATTTACCTCATCCACTTATCATTGAACTTCAAGCTATTCTCTCTTTTTAAGTTAAGTTTTCTCTTCTTTCACAGGGGCCATGTCTTCTTGGATTCTCTTCAGGAAGGTAAAAGTTTTCCAGTTATTTTTCTTTTTTATAATAAATCTTTTTAAGATACGTACACCTGCTAATATCTTCAGGATGATGTTTCTTTTATCCCACAATATTTAACCTTTGTCTTTATTACTTCTTAAATATAGTTTTTTTGTTCATTTATAATATTGGTTAAGAGTATGTTATGTATGTATATATGTATGTATGTATGTATTTATTTATTTATTTTGAGATGGAGTCTGTCACTGTTGCCCAGGCTGGAGTACAGTGGCACAATCTCAGCTCACTGCAACCTCTGCCTCCCAGATTCAAGCAATTCTTCTGCCTCGACCTCCTGAGTAGCCAGGATTACAGGTGCCTGCCACCACACCCAGCTAATTTTTTGTACTTTTTTAGAGACAGGGTTTCACCATGTTGGCCAGGCTGGTCTCGAACTCCTGACCTCGTGATTCACCTGCCTCGGCCTCCCAAAGTGCTGGGATTACAGCCGTGAGCCACTACTCCCAGCCAAGAGTAGAGTTTAATTAATTAGAATTATACTGCCTGTGTTCAAATCATACCCTCGCCACTTACTACCTGTGTCACTTTCGGCAAATTACTTTGACTTAAATTCTCTTTGTCTCAGTCTCCTCATCAGTAAGATAGGAATAATCATAACCACCTCATCATGTTTTATGAAGGTAAAACGATTAACTATAAGCATCAAAAATAGTACCTGTCACATAGTAATTTTCAGTAACTATTATTATGATTATTGTCATTATTATTTTATCAATCTTTAAATGAACAAGAATATTTCCAGACTCAGTGCTTTGATTGAGCAAATTGGCCTTTGGCTTGCCTTTTTTTTTTTTTTTTTTTTTTTTACTGAGCAAACTTTTCAGATCTGCAGCTGAAGAACTAGATCAGGGGTCACAAGCCCCAGGGCCACAGACTGGTACCAGTCTGTTTTAGGAACCAGGCTGGACAGCAGGAGGTGAGTGGTGGGTGAGCAAGCGAAGCTTCATCTGTATTTACAGCCCTCCCTATTGGTCACGTTACTGCCTGAGCTCTGCCTCCTGTCAGATCAGCAGCCACATTAGATTCTCATAGGATCGCAAACCCTATTGTGAACTGCGCAGGTGAGGGATCTAGGTTGTGCATTCCTTATGAGAATCTAACGCCTGATGATCTGTCCCTGTCTCCCGTCACCCACAGATGGGACCATCTAGTTGTAGGAAAACAAGCTCAGGGCTCCCACTGATTCTACATTATGGTGAGTTGTATAATTATTTCGTTCTGTACTACAATGTAACAATTATAGAAGTAAAGTGCATAATAAATGTAATGCACTGGAATCATCACGAAACCATCCCCCCACCCCTGGTTCGTGGAGAAATTGTCTCCCATGAAATTGGTCCCTGGTGCCAAAAAGGCTGGGACTGCCAGGCTAGATACTGTGCAGAGATCCCAGCATCTTTTTATGATCAGTTCCCATTCACCCTGGGCTGTGTCTTCTTGGGAGTTTTGTTACTGGGTCTACACTGTCAAGGCTGCAGCATTTCACCTCGACTGAAGGTCTCTCTTGCCCTGGTTCTCTCTTGCCTTGCCCTGGTTCTCTCTTATGCAGATTGCTTTGGGATTTCAGATGCTAGAACATACAAGATGAAGGCATCAAAGAGGGGAAAGGGGGAAGAGCATCACCTACTGAGATCCTTGATCAGAAGCAGGTCCTGCTTCTCTGCCAGGGGAATGTGGATCAGGTTTGGTGGCCTTCTATCATCTCTCATTCTGTCAAGGTTGTTCTATGTCACAAGATGGCATGCACACAGGGCACCAATTGGTTAATACACTCAGCCCTGTCTGACTTCCAATTATTGAAAATTCCTTCCAGATTCAGGCCTTGGGTTGTCTGTCAATCTTAGTTTATGGGGTCATACATTTACATCTTTTCTGCCCTTACATAGTTCTTTTAGTGAGAGTTGGGGAGCGGCTTTGTCCAAGGCTTCTAGACAGAGGCCATTTTTAAACCAGAAACTTTGTTCACCTAATTGTCACGTTTATTTGGCTCTTGTTTTTATTCAACCTAAAAATTTGGATGTGGACATTATCCAGGAATAACTCCTTCTTAAGTAAATATAGTATGTTATTGAATAAGAAGCACATAGAATTTTAAACTAAGAATTCTAAGGTTTCCAGAAAACAAGTTACCCTCTCATGGAGTTTTCTTTTAGGGGTAAGTGACTTGTGACCCCCTAATGAAAACAAACTCTAAGATGTCAACGGCGATAGTTGGGTATTATTTTTGTTTAAGAATTTTAAATATCGTAGGTATAAGACTCTTGTAGCACAAGTGATATCAAATATTTGCACATCTCTGAATTATGGGTTTTTTCCCCCTTTTTTTCAGGGGGGAGTTGGGGGTTGATTCAATTTTCAGGGGGGAGTTGGGGGTTGATTCAAACAAGAGGTGAATAAATATATCTTCCTGTCTGAACACAAAAATTCTAAAATGGATATTTTTAACTTGTGCAGTTTTGAGTTTCTAAATCTGTCACTAATAGGGGAATCATTTTTGTGTGTGGCTGGCTGTTATTTATGAAAAAGTTGTATTTTATGAAATGTTGATTTTTCGAAATGTTCTTTGACAAGTTTATTTGGAATACTGTTTATGCTGACTGTATACTTACTAAACTACACAGGAAGAGGTAACTATATCTGCAAAAAATGTTCATAAGTTGCTTAACCCTTAAAGAAATTAGAGCCAAAGTTAATTCTAACGTTTGCATTTAAATGAATAATAAAGTATAAATTCTTGCCTATTAAGAAATCTATTTGGTGGTCCCGGCTACCAGTATTTCCTTGTTGCAAACTGATAAACCTGAAAAAAATAGATTTATTGAGGGATATATATTTGTTAATTCTGACTCTTAGAAACACGTTCATTTTTGTGTAGACAAACAAATGCTGATGGAATGATGAGTCCAACCAAATTCAGAGAGTTTTTTAGTCATATTTGTAAAACCAACTACATATAAAATTGACTAAAAACAATACCGTCACCACCAATGAAACCACGACCACCGTCAATGAAAAGTAACCTGATGGTAAAATAAATGTTAACTTTTTTATGACTTGGTTCAACATTATAAAAACTCCCTGACAGACATAAGCAGCTTAATAGAACTCCATCTCTGAAACAGAATTGGACAGGATCTAACAGTTTTATTTTTTTTAAAGGATATAATTGTGTACATTTACTGGTAGTGAAAATGATTAAAATAGTTTTGGAGTTTGGAAAAGTCCACTTATTTATTTATTTATTTATTTATTCATCCCATGAATATTTTCTGGGTGAGAACTATGCTCACTAGTCTGTTTTCTAGGAGCATCTTCAGTCAGGTCTCTATTATGTGGGGTTAATTTGCTAATATTATTTCTCACTTCTACAGAAAAATTGTTAATCCATCTTTATGTACATTTAAAGTTTCTGTTCTCAAATAGAATTGTCTTTGTCTCTCTCTTTTATAATAATTATATTCTCTCTCTTTTATATTTAAAGTTTGTCTCTTATATGAAACTTCATTCTCATTAATTACCTTTACTACCTTGCTACTTTAATTATTATTGCTTAGTGTTATCACATTTTCCAAGAATTATCCTAATTTCCATGAAATACAGCATAGCTTTGAAAGTTTATTTTAGATTATATTCTGCCATGGAAAATTTTTTTGACAGTATTCATATTTTCTGGAAAAAATGCATTTATAAAAAATGCATTTACATAGTTTGGAAACCATATGTGTATTTCTGGGAACAATAAGGGAGATATCTGAGATTGGAATGTGTTGAGAAATCCATACCATGTACTCACGTAATTATGGGGTTTGGTCAAACAGACCAAAGAGACCGACTGGCCAAAAAGCTTTTAAACCTTCATATTATTTGTGTTGGTTACTGTTTGGAATCTGGTGAGAGAGGCTATAGCTCCTGGAAGAACTAATTTTCCATGTGGATTTTATCTTAGAACAAAAAGTAAATTTTTATGGGTAATTTTTGAGCTGTAGAAATGTTTCAAACTCTTGCACTTCCTATTTTTACTCATGTAATCAAATAGTTTTTGGGTACTTACCATGTTCTATGTAATTTGCTGGGTAATGGGGATTTGATGACAGAGAAAACAGATATCCCAATTCTTTAGTCTTGAATTTCTTTATAGAAAAAAATGGAAGAAAAAAAAATCTCTGAATTCCATACTTATCGTGAAATTATGTCTAAGAGTAGATAGTTTTAGAATAATTTATTGGAGGTGAGAAAGACAAGTTGTAGAAGGCAATGTTTGGAACTTAACGATTTACATCAGAAATAACACGTGTTAAAAAGTATGTGTAATTCTAACAGACTTAAAATAGAACCATAAATCTAAAAAAAAACCCCACAACACATAAATAATATATCAGGAATTCAACAAAACAGAAAAATGCTACATCAAATGTCACTTGGATAATAGACAAGATCAACCATAGATTGTTTCAGAGTCTCTTTTTTTTCTAGAAATAGCAATCCCTCTCCATTCTGTTGGCATTTGTAAGGATGACCTGAAACCAAACAGACTGATAAAGTTTGTGGCTAGCTTTCTCCGCTCTTCCTCATCACCCCTCATTTGATTTTTTAATTCTATCTCAAACATGTAATTTTTCAAATACTTTATTTGAATCATTGTTATTTAAATGGTCATTTTGAAACTAATATTTCTTAAACAATTTTAATGCCTTTCTTACCTTTGTTCATATTCTTACCTAAACTCCAGAAACCATTAGCTATATTAGCTATATGATAGAAGATTTGAACACCATCTTTATGGAGAAAATGATTCCAAGGTCTTAGCTCAACCAAATGCTGCCTACATATAGAATTTCTGACTAGCATTTTAATCAATAGATAAGTATATTAACATACATGATCAGATGCATATACATTTCATTACAAAATAAGAAATGCAACTTAACCTGACTGATACATAATATTTTTACATATACACATGCGTACACAAACACAGCAAAAACTTGCTGTGACTCCTTTTTTTGGGGATTTGGGGTCTGTCACTTATATTGCTATGACTAAATCTTTTAATCAAGGTGGGGTGTCATTTTGGTGGTCAATGGCTGTGTGAAACTAAGCTTCTATACATTAACAAATTGAGGCAATATACAATAACACAATGGAACAATGATTTTGTCCCATTTTTCTCAAAAAATAAAATGGTCTCATTTGGAAAGGATGAAGAAGAAAATGTAATTTAAATTACATGGATCATGATATTCTACATGCATTGTGCCACAGAAAAGCAATACTAGTTAGATTAATCAATATGATTTTCTTTGAGTCTCTCACTTTTTTCATTTGTGTTTGTGGGGTTTGGATGGCTCTCCCTGATATAAATTAGCTTTTTGTCTCCATGCCTCTAGGACCCTTCACTTTCTTTACAACCAAATTTGAAGCAAGTAGGATAAAGTATATGTCATAAAATAGGCAATGACTTAACTGATTAGTGAGGTGATCTTTCCTAGTCCTGTGCCAATATATATTCAGAATAATAAATCCTATGTAACATCATGCATCACCAGCTTTATTTTGGTTTTCTTTGGTAAAACCAAGCATTTATACAGTAGAAAGATGGTTGAGAGAGTGTTTTTCTGTTACCATATTTTATCAGTGATCTTTTAATCTCTATTAATAGAGTTGATAATATGGGATTCATATTTAACTGGAATATATAGATTATCAATTCATCTATGTTGCCCAGACTGGTCTCAAACTCCTGGCTTCAAGCAATCCATCTGCCTCAACCTCCCAAAGTGCTGAGATTAGGGGCATGAACCACCACACCTGGCCAAAGTTAATGATCTTAATCTTCTTTCTGTCAAGCACAAATCAAAGTTGTTAATTATAAGCCAAATTGGCCAATTTAAATCAATCTTTCCTTTCTTTCTTTCTCTCTCTCTCTGCCTCCCTCCCCCCCCTTTCTTTTTGCCATTTTCTACTCCCTAGAATAAAAATAATCACGGATTAGGCGAAAGGTCAAGAAGAAAGATAAGGGCTTGGATGTTTAGGAAACTATATTTTAAGATCTTTCAATTAGCTTAAAATTGATTATCTTTCTACTTTTCTAGGGAATACTAAATTTCTCATCAACACAAGACCTCTTAAAATATAAACAACAAAATCAAAGATAAAAATCTGTAGGGTTTAGCTCTAATTTTCTAAAAGTTAATTTTTATTATTTTTCATCTTACAAATATATGCTATACTAGATGCTTTAGATTTTAATATAATTTCATAATTTCCCATCTACTCTGTTCCAAATAGTTTCAATGTATAGGTCTGTGTCGCTAATTGCCTTTCTTGATTCCCTTTCAGATTTTCAAACAGTGTTTACAATTAATCATTTTTTTTGTTACTTGTTTGTTCCACTTTTTTGCTTTTAATGTCCCTTCCTTAGATGTCTCAGCCAAGAAGTGTATCACATTGACACCAACTTAACTCATGACTGCATGCTGGCTTTCCAATCCATTAGTGCCCTCCACAAGTCAAGTGTTGGACCACAGGAAATGAAGAAGTAGAGCTTTGGTTTACATATGTTGACGTGAACAACTCAGTTGCACCCGTTATGAGAGTAACTGCTCAGCTCATGATGAGTGAATAGGTCATCCAGCAAGAAATAGAAAACACAGAAATGGGCCTTCTTTGGGAGCAGGGTAGCAAGGTGCTGACAGCTTAATGAATGACTTGTCTGTTATGACAGTAGGACACCTAGCAATGCCAAGAGCAAATATTTGAAAGAATATGCAATGCAGGAAATGTATGTATGTTCTATATATAGGACACTTAGATTGCCTGTATCACTAACAGATGGGCAGCATTTGAGAAATCTTATTTTATAATGTGCAACATCACTCCTGTCAGATACACTTTGAGATTTGGGGATTAATGGAGCATGGCACTCAGAGTAAAATGGGAATTCCATTGTATGTACTGAGGGATTGGGGGTTTTAGGGATAGATGAGCTCAACAGAGAATATTGTCCATATTTTTTACAGGTATAACTCTGATTTCATTTATAAGTTAATAATAAACAGCTGCAGACACCATGTCAGATGAAATACGTAAGTAGATAATTTTGTGATGTGTCTTTGGATAACATTAAATAGTGAAACCATGGCTAAAGGAGCCAAGTGATTAGATGGATGAGAAGTTCACTTTTTCTTTCTAAACCAAGAAATCGATCAACATCAATTTTGAAGGGCAATAAAATGAGTTAGCTTGCAAAAAATGATATTATTTATAAATGGACTCACTTTGAAGCTAAGACTCAGATAATTATATCAACTGAGATAGGTGACTGAGAGATGGTTCTTTATTTTTTTTTTTTTTTGAGACGGCATCTCACTTTGTTGCCCAGGCTAGAGTGCAGTGGCACGATCTCGGCTTACTGCAACATCTGCCTCCTGGGTTCAAGCGATTCTCCTGTCTCAGCCTCCCCAGTAGCAGGGACTACAGGCGCGTGCCACTTAATTTTTTGTATTTTTAGTAGAGGCAGGGTTTCACTGTGTTTGCCAGGATGGTCTCGATCTCCTGACCTCGTAATCTGCCCTCCTTGGCCTCCCAAAGTGCTGGGATTACAGGAGTGAGCCACTGCGCCTGGCGGAGAGACGGTTCTTGAATAGATTCTGACACTCTTCACTCTGGTATGGTCTCATGTAAATACATTTGTTAACCATAGTAAATAAGCATGGTGACAAAATTAGGCCCACCATCTATTAGACATTAATGGCCATTTTGGAGTCTTGTGGTTAACAAACCTATGTACTGTAGACTAGATTCTGAGATATTTCTTATTACAGAGGTCAAGAAGAGGATGGGTAACTGGTAAATACTTGAAACCCCCCGTTATTCATCGAAATTTCATGACTGCTAACTCATTAGCCAGATCCCTCTCTCTCTCCTCATCACTGTGTTCATCCCCACTCATCATTCATTAGTTTTTACAGGCAAATGGCTCAGTACCAGGTGCTCTGCTGCATGTCCTAGTGAATAGCATATTGCCTTTAGAAATGCTCTGTGTCAAAATTCTAAAAGAAAAAATATATGGATTACTGTACTTAGCTTTCCATTCATTCTCTAGCAACTCTGTTAACATCATGGGCTCCTCAGAGCATGGCTGAGGAGGCATTTCTTCAGCCACACAACGATTCCACAGAAATAAAGAAGGGCCCAAGCTAGTAAGATCTCACATGAAACTGGTAAAATATGGGTCTGCCACAGCTGTTAGGCCACTTTCTCTGTGCAGCCAGGTCACAACATCTGGTGCAAACTACTTGGCTGAGGCAACAGAATGGTATCTGGCTTTCAAATCATCAAGGCACAATCACTTGGCCTCACGAAGTGATCTAATTAGATAAGAGATCTCAACACTATTGAAACATGGTTACTATGATGTTTGCAATATAATAGGTCTCTATAGTTCAGGCTAACTGGCCTCAGCCTAAAGGTTTATCTTTTAGTCGTTTTTTCAATATATGCCTTAAGTAAACTATCACAAAAATGGCCACATATATAAGCATAAAATAAATTTTATGTAAAAAATGTGATTCTTCCTTTCTCACCGTGAGCCTTAACTCTCTGCAAGAAACAGCTATGCCACAGCATTATCTCAGAGCCCCCTAATGGAGCCATCCCTGACTCTTCACGTTATCCCTGTGGGTTTACCTGGTCAGTCCCTGGGCATTGTCAATTATTTATGAATATTGCCTCTCATTTCTATTCTCTCTGGTTTCATTCCAGGTCAGGTCTTCATAATCAGAGGCTTAATCAACATTATATATGGTATATTTATTAAACATTCTTGAAGACTCTTGTTAGAGAACATCATGGTATAAGTCTCTTGTTTGCAATTCAGCTGAATGAAGACTTAAGCCATATGTCTATATAGATAAACACTATGGCAAGTGAGAGTCCGAGATGATAGGGCTCTCCCATGATGAAAGGGTTTGTTGGCTCTCAAAAGATGGCAGCAGCATAGAGCTGGATATAATAGAGGTGTAATGTTAGAGACAGTGGTTCTCCCACAGTGGCCCCTGTAATAATAGTTGTAAATTATTCTCTTCTTTTTGCCTCCCTTAGGTTGAGCCTGACCAAAAATTTATAAATATATGAACACAGTCAAATGACAGGCAATATATTTTGCAACACTTATGGGAGGGAAAGAGCTAATTTTCTTAATTTAAAAAACTCATACAAGTCACTGAAATAAAACAAAATCATCCAGTAGAAATATGGCCAAGGCACAGGAACAGAGAGCTCCCATGGATTTAAAGATAAATTGAACTCAAAGAGGTAAGTGTCCCAAATCAAAATTAAAACTATACATTTTTATTTTCTTACAAATTAGTAAGGATCAGAAAGTGTAGTGTTAGAAGGTGCAGAACTATACTCACATGTTGCAGGGAATATAAACTTTTATGAAGTACAATTTGTCAAAAGCTATAAAAATTTAAATAGACATATTTTGGTAAAGAATTCCACTTGGCTATAGATTAGATGTGCATGGAAACATATATACGAGAATGTATATGTATTATTGCTTATGAGTTTAAAAGACTAAGAAACAACCTGCACATCCAGCAATAGGGGATTTATAAATAAATAATGGTAACTCCATTGAATGAAATAGTATGCAGTTTCAGCTGTCAAAAAGAATAAGGAGGCTCTGTACATACCACGACAAACTGACTTCCACCAGAAGGTGAAAAATGCAAAATACACAATAGTGTGTATAAAATTCAAGTTGTGTCAAAAAAGGCAAGTTAGTTATTACCAATTTTAGCATATGCCCATATTATCCATGGATGTTTACACAAAAACTTGGTAATAGTGTGACTACATCTTGGGTGCAGAAACAAGGAGCTAGAAGTCATTGGCAGAAAGAAAATATAATTTTCACTGAATACTTATTTGTTGCCTTTAAAATGTTCACTTTTGCATGCAAAAAATTGAAATATACATGTACAATGCATGTATATTTGTATATTTTATATATTAATATAGTGGATATTTATTACAAATTATATATGATAATATACAGTTAATAAAATACATGTAAAATAAAAATCAGCCTTTTCCATGGTGTCATTTGGAGGTATCACAAAGTGTCTGATTCGTGCTGGGAATAACGTGATACAGGGAAGAGAATCAGAAGCATGTGGAAATACCTTTCAGCTACAGTAGCTCTTGAGAGAACAGAATTCAATCGACAGGACAAAGACCAGAAATTCAGTCACATGGTGGTAGAGATGGCAAGCAGTAACCTGATAAGGTTACACATGTGGTGGCTTCATTTAAGCATTCTCAGAAACCGTAGTTGGAGAAAAACTTGTGAAAGTCTTTTCATGTTTTGCAGTTAAGCTAGATGAAGACTGAAGACTGAAATCATCCTTTACAATTAATGCTTGTATGCCCCATTTTGTAAACGTCGCTGGAAATAAGTACTCTCCTAAAAGCAGGAGGCATGGGCATGCTAAAATGAGGCTGGCTCAACAGAGGACAACCAAGAATTTGGAGGGAACGGGGCTGGTGTGTTCCAGATAACAAGTCACCTGTTGTCATCCAGTTTATCTAACTGTATAGTGCCCTCTGAGTTTGTGCCCCCTTATGTATGTTAAATTCTGTCTGTCTAATGATGCAGTCATATTGTTTTTCAAAATTCAAAATATCTTTATGTTTCCGTAAGGGTCTGTGCTTGACACATGTCCCTGCCTGTTGAAATGACCATTTTAAAATTCCCTTTTCTACAGTGCTCAGTATTAAGAAAAATGTGGGGAAACTGTACTGGCATACAATTTATCTATGTACAATTCACCTAAAGTTTAGGAAGAAAGGAGTCTGATCAAAAAGAGTTACCATGAGATCTTGATGACCAGTAACTGGGCAATTTCCTATTCTCTCAAATCTGGTTGGTCGGAAATTTATATTTAAGAGCAAATTAGTCTCTAACTGATTGATAGAAACTTAAGTTATGGGAAATGATGTGTCTTCTTGGTAAGAGGGGAATTCCTGCTCTTGCTGTATTCTGCCGCTTGCCTCTAAAAATCATGATGATAGAGATAGACGTTTTGATTCTCACTTGTTTTTATTTTTTGCTATTGATTTTGATTTCTGCCTTCCCTTCTTCCCTCCAGCTCTTTTCCTATTAAGAAAGAGGATTTAACCACAGATCTATTTCTCCCATTCTGTTAGTTTTCTACTTTGATCCAGTGATCATTATCATCTTGCTTCATTATAAAAAGGGAACAAAGAGAACTTCAAAAAAAGAAGGGCCAACCTCCCATAAATACCACTGTTTTTCAGGAAGGCTGCGTACACTGGATGGCTAGCAGGAGTCAATTGAGCAAGTTTCTCTGTAATGAGAACACAGATGTCTAACTAACTATCCCAGCTACTCAGGAGGCTGAGGCAGGAGAGTTGCTTGAACCTGGGAGGCAGAGGTTGCAGTGAGCTGAGATTGCACCACTACACTCCAGACTGGGCAACAGAGTGAGACTCCGTCTCAAAACAAACAAACCAACAAACTTCGTGTAAGTGTTAGGACGCACTTTCCTGACCTTAGACTTAAAAGTATCATTGCAAAAAGCAAATCGTTTTCCTCTCTTTTCAGAATTCTGCTCCAATTCCTAGTCTCAAAATTAGTTTACACCAAATGCAGATGACAATTAGAATCTCCGCAGCATCTGGGGATTCAGCCGAACAACTTTCATGGCTACTGCTTTGAGTCATGAGCCTGACACACTCTGCTTTTGGTTATTTCTGCTCTCCTTTAGTTGTTTACTTATTCTCATGTGCATAATCCCTTCCAGCAGGCTACACTTCTATCCCACTCACCCTGGCTGCTGCACCTTCTAACCATTACACTGCACCCTTGGAAACCGCATTCCATCATCTACAATTGCCCTGCATCTTCAAAATTCTAGAGAAAGAGTGCCCTACTTTTTACATTTCCCATTTATTTATTTATTTACATAGAGGAAAGATCTCACTTTGTTGACCAGGCTCATCTTGTACTCCTAGCCCCAAGTGATCCTCTTGCTTTGGCCTCCCCAAGTGCTGGGATTACAGGCACGAGCCACCATGCCCAGTTTCCACTCCTTAACTAACTTACATAACAGTAGCAACATCCCTTCTCTTTTATTGTCCTTTTATGTGAAGGCTACTCATTCTTTTTATTATTATTATTACTACTTTAAGTTTTAGGGTACATGTGCACAATGTGCAAGTTTGTTACATATGTATCCATGTGCCATGTTGGTGTGCTGCACCCATTAACTCATCATTTAGCATTAGCTATATCTCCTAATGCTATCCCGCCCCCCTCCCCCCACCCCACAACAGTCCCTGGAGTGTGATGTTCCCCTTCCTGTGTCCATGTATTCACAATAGCAAAGACTTGACTTGAAACCAACCCAAATGTCCAACAACGATAGACTGGATTAAGAAAATGTGGCACGTATACACCATGGAATACTATGCAGCCATAAAAAATGATGAGTTCATGTCCTTTGTAGGGACATGGATAAAACTGGAAACCATCATTCTCAGTAAACTATCGCAAGGACAAAAAACCAAACACCGCATGTTCTCACTCATAGGTGGGAATTGAACAATGAAGGCTACTCATTCTTTTAGGCCTCACACACCACGAGACTGAGAAGCACTGTGGCAAATGTCCTAGCCCTCACTACCTTCTTCGGCCCATCTGTATTTCTGCAATTGCCTTTCCCTCCTGTCCTCCAAACAACTCCTCCAAACTTCCATCGCCTTCCTTGAGAAAACCCCACCCCTTTCTCTCACCAGGTGTCTTGCCATTTGCTTACTCACCTCTTCAGCTTCCTGCCCGACTACTCACCAAAATGAATTGCTCTGCGCCCCTCCTCCTCCCTCTTGGAAGAAGTCAGTTCCTTTCTGCAAAATTAGACTGATGATACATCCAACTTTGCTTTCCATCCCATTCCTTTCTGAATCAGAAAAAAAAACTCAGGAACTGGATTTCTTTAGTAAAATGTCTCATTCCTGCATGCTTTCTCTTCTTCCTTAGCCTTTTGGCCTCTAAAACAAAGACAAAACAAAAAAAAAAAAAAAAAAAAATGAAACCAAACTCTCTCCCCCTACCTCTTTACACTTTCAGTCCGTGATTGTGCTAAAAATCTAGCATTGTCACTGGATTCCTGTGTTTCTTTATCCAAATCATTATTTATCCAGCTCTATAAACCAGTGCTTTTTAAATTTCAAAATGCTTTTGATTTCGTTGGAGATTTTGCTGGAAAGCAGATCCTGATTTGCTTGGTCTGAAGTGTGGCCGAGTTTCTGCATTTCTAAGACGTTCTCAAGCACTGCGGCCACTACCACCCTTGAAGTGGGATAAAAGAAAGATAGATGCCTCCAAAATACTTTGTAAGATTTTAAGAGTAATTTTCAAAAGAGTAACACACATGTATTTTTCATAAGTTATATCCAATTACATTGAGAGAATGTTTTAATCCTAATAAACACAGATAAATAATTTTACTGATCACTTACTAGGTGCTATGGTATTTCATTAATCTAGATGAACAAAGTGGGCTTTTTAAAGAGGTTAAACTGTGGGTCAAACTGACAAAAATAAAAATGGTTTGCATAACTATTGTTATAGTAATAAGAATCCATATGTCTTAAAATATTTTAAATTTATACTCCAATTCCCCTTTTATTTGTTACCTTACTTCCCTATTTCCCTTTAGTAATGTAACTTGGCTTTAGAAATTAACTCTTTTATTTTTAGAGAGAACAAATTATTTTCAGTTTCTCTAAAGAATAGTAATACAGTAAACAAAGCATTTAACTAGACAATAGGCTAATAAATTAAAATATAATCACATTCTGAGGTCAGATTGATGAGATTGGAATCATGGCTTTACCTCCTAATGTATGATCAAATTACTTAACTTCTCTGTGCCTCAATTTTCTCATAAAATGTAAGGCAGTAATAAAACCTTCTCATAGGCTGTGATGAAATGAAGTTAAACCTCTGAAACACTTATAAAAGTAACTAACACATGGCAAGTGATTAATGCATGTGTGTAGTTATTATTATGACTATTAGTATTACTGAGGCATTTTTAAAATTCTGCTCCTGGGATGGTGTCTGTGATTACCCTACTGGGACAGAAAAGTAAGATTTAGCCAAATGATCCATCATCTGGGTTTGTTAGTTTTGTCTGCAGACTGAGTCTGAAGAAATCCCTTGGTACTTGAAATTCTACAGACCAATTTCTCCCCCATCTCTAATCCTCTCCAAGAAGATACAGCAGTTAATGAATTAGCTTGATCTATCTCCTAAGCTGTACTGTCATCAGCAAATTACCCCAAAGAATATTATAAATAGACGTTACAAATTAGAAATCATGTCCTTAAATTACTTCCTTCCTCCCTCTATTCTCTTATTTCAAAACCTTGCAAATCTACTACCAATCAACTTTGCTCAGTTGGACAAAATGTAATCAGGCATTTCTCATTTAGAATTGCATATGAAAAGCTATGTAGTAGGATTTGTAGATTTGTTTGCTAAGATTATCCAATGATTTCAACTGTAACAATTATTTAAAAAAAAAAAAACCTGATCATCCTGCCATCAGAGGATTATTATAGGATTAGAATCACTGATACTTTGAATCTCTGTGATTCTTACTGATTTCACTTATGATTTGCCTGAGTTGATATAATTGGCAAACTCACATTTCTTTTTCTACCTAACTGCTAAGGAGATTCATATATGCACAAAATCATTTTTTGTACTTACAAAGATATAAAGGTCATAGTATCTATTAGCAAAGTTGGAAGGTGATTTCCTTATACTAACAGATATGAAACAAGTTTGCATTTTCCCTTGACAAATGGTAAAGTTATAAAACTGGGGTTGCCCTTGAAGTTAATGAAATAGAAGACTTTATTTTTTTCTATTAGGTGAGCCTCAGAAAGTTAAGTGTCTTGCCTAATATCACAGAGGGGCCGTTAAGGCAGAAACAGCAGATCAATGTTTGTTTTATATGGTTACATTGCTTCTGAATGAACGCCAACATTTAATTTGACTTCATTTTAGCTATCATTCACAATTTGGGATAAAATCAACATAGCAGAGAAATACATAATTACCACTGTCATTTAATTTTGATGAAAATGTGGTTTGCATTATTGTTTTGTCAGGGTGCATTTTGTTTACAGCTTTCTTAGTTCACTTAGGGCTGCCTATACAAATGTCTGCACAAGAAATATTCACACACAGCTATTGCTGCCCTGCTATGGCCTATGTTGGTTCAGATTCGAAATGTTTTCATCTTTGTAAGTTTCCTTTGGATAAAACTGTGAAAAACGGAGGCTAAGTCTATTAAAGATGGAAGAACACATTCATAGGCTGCTACTGTTTTCCAGAAGCCCCAGTATAATTAATAACTTAAGGGAATAGAGGAGAAAAAAAACAAAACCCACAAGAATAAAGACAATGGGTCAGTAGACAATAAAGATAGAATGTCAGGGCATAAAAGTAAGATAGAGTAGTGATAAATGACTTGGCAAGATTAAAAAAAGCTGAATTTTGGTTTGCTACTGGGAAAAGCTATGAAGTAATCTCATGTTCATTACAGAACTTCTCCTCAAATCTGAAATTGGAAACAAAAGAAATTCTGGAGAAGAGGGTAAAGGAAATATTACCACATGGAAATTGGCTGACTATTTGAAAAGGAAGAAATAGTTTGATAACCAGATCCTCTTGCTAGTATGCTCAGCCTAGAGATTGTGGAGTCAGTATTTAGCTGAATATTGGAGATGCACTCGCTGGAGAGAGTAAACCAAATGGCCTCTAGCCTAGGAAACTACAGTAAAAGCTAACAGTCAGCAATGAGAGCATCATGTGGAAACCAGGCATTGATTACATGTTTGTGACGTGAATGTTTAGATTCCCAGATTTCTACTCTACTTCCAGAATTCTGGCAACAGGTTGCCATCAGTCAGATTCAGCTACACGGCAAATGACCCAAAATGTAGTTGGTTAGAAGAGTCATTGTATTTTACTTATGATTCTGTGGGTCAGCTGGGCAGTTCTTTCGAGAAAACATGTGGAATGTATGCAAGACAAATGTGATGTTATTTTAAATTTTCAGAAAGCAAAGACATCTTGTGTGAATTAAAAATATGGTTACAAAGTGAAAACTTCAATACACAACAAAATTGAAGAAAGCAACCAGAAAGTAGAAAATACAAGTGCTGAATAATAGAATAATGAAGAAAATAAAATTATAGCAATAATCTGTAGTTCCAGCTGCTAGATAGAGGGAACTTCAGAATGAAAAATAATGAAACAGAGAATGTTAGCATTTCAATTAAGACATAGACTGGGACCAGTAAACCTTTTCTGTAAAGGACCAGATACTAAATATATTAGGGTTTATGAGACATATTTCATCTGTTGCATATTCTTTGTTTAGTGGTTTCCTTGCCTTTACAATCCCTTAAATATGTAAAACTAGTTTCAGATTACTGGCTATAAACAAATATGTTACAGACTAGATTCGGCCCTGATTGGGCAGTAATTTGACAACTGCTGGTATAGAGAATTACACAAGCTTTTCTCCTGCCAAAACAATAACAACAACAACAATAATAATATAAACTACAGGCGTTTCTATCTGTACAGGCACAGAAATGTGAAAGAACTAAATATTACTGGAAGCTCTCTTCCAGGATAAGCAAAGATCAAAAGCTGCTCACCCACGTGAGGCCACTGTCCAAGAACTGGGTAAATACTGGTAGAGTACTGGGCCTGACAAAGGCAAAGGATGTCTGCTAGATCAAGGAAAGAATAATAGATATTTCAACAGCCATGCAGACTGCCATGACCTGCTAGAACTTTGGAAGTCTTGAAATCAAAGCTACTTATTTTTACCCACTGAATCTCTACCACAGAACTTTGGTGCATTACGGCGTATATGGAGAGCAAGCCTAGAGTTGGACTGGAAAGATGTAGAGATATTTCCATCTTATACTGTAAGAGCATGAGAAAAAGGTTTTAAAAAAAAACAGTGAAAAGATGCTGCCCGACATTGACTGAGACGTTGCAATCTCAGCCAGATATTGCTAATACTGGCAAGGCATTAAATAACTAGCACAAGTATGTTAAAGGAAATAGAGAAAAAATATATACAAAATGAAGGAAAGGATGGCTGGAAATGTCCAATAGAGAAAAGAAATTCATTTATTAAAAGGATCAAGTGAAAACTCTAGAACTGAAAAATGTAATCCTTAAACATTATAGAATAAACTTAACAGACAACATACAGCCAAAGAAAGGACCAGTGAACTTAAAAATGGGTAAATAAATAGAAAATGATCAAAGGTGAAAATAGGGAGAAAATGTATGTATTAAGAATAAAAAACAAACAAAAATACCAGAACCAAGCGGGAGAGACACATAGGATAATAATAAACAGTATAACACACATGTAGTTGGAGATCCAAAGGAAACAAGAAGAAAAAGGAGAGAGAGCTTTTTTTAAGTGTTATTTTATTTGTATAAATGTATGGGATACAAGTATAATTCTGTTGCATGGATATATTGTATCTTGGTGAAGTCAGAGCTACTGGTGTGTCCATCACTGGTTAAATTGGCTTTGGTAAAGAATTTCCTAACACTCTTTAAACTCTTCATCTCAAAGATCCAAGAAGCTCAATGAATTCTGAATATAGTACAAAACAACATCTAGGCACATCATTGTGAAATGTCTGAAAAATACAATCTTAAAAGAAGGAGCAAATCAAGCACATTGCATTCAAGGAAAAAACCATAAAGCTGACTGTTTTGCTCTAAAAAGGACACAATGAAAGCAAAAAGATAATGGAATAACATATTTAAATTGCTGAAAGAATGCAAAAAGCAAAAAACCCTGCAACTCTAGAAAAAAAATTCCTCAAAAATGGTGATAAAATGAGGCTATCTTAAGACATTTAGAAATTGAAAGAGAAACAGTATGCCAGACATGATTCTACATTTTTTTTAGGGAAGCTATTCATTAGAGGTTCTAAATGTACAGTTTTAAAAGAATATTTGTTTTAAAAAACAGCTTTAAAAGTAGAAGAAATTCAAGGAATAGTGAATCTAATATAGTGTGATAAAATAAGAACATCTTTAAAAAAGGAAGTAGAAAAAAATCTGAATGGTTGATTTGGAAGTAGCCACTTTTGTGACGTTAAATGCTTATTCTTGTGAAAAACTGTACATTTTACTCATTGTACTAAATCAAAATGGTGAAAGCCCGTCTCTACTAAAAATACAAAGATTAGCCAGGCATGGTGGGCACCTGTAATCCCAGCTACTCGGGAGGCTGAGGGAGGAGAATCGCTTGAACCAGGGAGTTGGAGGTTGCAGTGAGCCAAGATCATGCCACTGCACTCCAGCCTGGTGACAGAAAGTCCTCATTAGATTGTGAACCTACTTGAACTCTCATTTTCCTATTTACATACTAAATGGAGACAAGCAAGCAAGTATTTTCACCATTTTGCATTCAAATTTACCTTATTCAAATTTGGAATATCAAATTTAGAATAGGTATGCTTGTATTCTAAGGTGAGAATTAGCCAGCTAATTGCCTCTTCATCATAGCAGAGCAAGCCAAAATCCAGCCTCAATTTTGACGTAGTGTTTCTTAGCAGTCCCTTTCCAACCCATCACTGGCTGTGTGGACTTCTTTAAGACACCTAAATATTTTCCATTCTTTAAAGTCTCTACTTGGACTCCTTACACGAAAGAGTGCCCAAAGGAAAACAATTGTATTTTTGAACTCCAGAGGTAGTTCAGGAGAACCATTTCTAGAGTCAGCTCTTATTCTATCCTGATGGTTTTTTCAGTATAGGAGACACTGGTTTGGTCTCCAGAAGATGGTAAACAATACTTGATCTTTCTCAGTTTAGAGAAGTATTGTCAATTCACAACCACTCATAAAAGTTATACGTAACATGAGTTCTATGTAATGGGCTGTTCATCTCCAATGAGAGCTTGTACTTAGATGTACTCGCCTGGTTTTTGCTATGGTTTATATGAATTCTTATAAGAAATCAAAGGACTGGAGGTCATTTCCTTCTTGTAGCTTATGAAAGAACAGTTGGTTTTGCAGGAGATAAACCCAACATCTCTATACCTCTACTCACTCCTCTTCATGTTCTCGTCAAAACCCAACCTCATGTGATGACATAGATATCATCTACCAAAGATGCCCACACCTGCTCTCCAGTAGAGAAAAACTGTGCTCTATCTGGGCAGTCCTCGGCTGCAAGCTTGTCTTATCTTCACACACCACCATCCTGACCCTGTGAGACAAGGACTATCAACAGTGCTGGGCACTGGTAAAGCCAGCATTCCCCTCTTGACTGATAACAGGGAGATGCATGAATTGGTCTTTTCAGCCAATCTCATGGTGTCCAGCCAGAGCTTATCTTCAGTTTTAAGGAAGGAAAAGCTGAAGTTGGCTAAAAGCTTTTCTTTATTCTCTCTTGCCTTGATATTCTATAAGTCACCAGGGGAGCTAAATATTGCAAAATCCTGTCATGAAAGAGCAGGCTGATAAACTGAAAAATAAAAACAGATGTGGAGCAAAGAAGGCTCATGGACATTTGTTTCTTGCTTTGGACTGGGTCAAGCACTGGGAATCTTTATTCCTACTCCCGCTAAGAAAAATCTAATATTTCCTCTGCTCCTGACTATCACAATCCTTGGATAATTCACATCTTTGGATAATCACCTCTCCCACATTGAAGTCAAAATAAAGTGATGGGAAAATGCAAAATAAAAATAATAAGTGACATTTATTGCATGTGTATATGCCAAACACTCTGCAGGCAATATTTCATTTAAACAGGGAGGAAGCCTGCAGCTCATATTCTAAGGCCTGATGGCCTGGAGTCAAATCCTAGCTTTAGTGCTTACTAGCTGAGTGACCTTGAGCAAGTTACTCAGCTTGTTTTTGTCTCAGTTTCCTTACCTGTGCAAGGAGAATAACAATACTTTTACCACTCACTTAAGGTTCTTGAATGGATTAAAAAGTTAATATTTAAAAATTGCTAAAAAGTGTCTGCCATATTGTAAACCCTCAGTATGAATAGACTGTTAATCTTATTATATGCAATGAAATTGGTAGTGTTATCAATCCTCATATTTTATATGAAGAACTAAATCTCAGCGAGATTAGGTCACGTGAATTATTATGCAGAATTGGAATCAAAGCCCTCATCTGTTGGATTCCACAGCCCAAATACTTTACTTAACCATGATGCCATACAGTAGAACTTTCAAGGCAAAGTCAAAATGGGGATGCCACCAACCTATGAACACCACTGTGATTTCTACATATGTTAGGCAAATACATAATTCAGCCCCTAGTCTTGATCTTTTACTTTCACAGATTTGAATATGAATTCTACAGATTTCCCCTCAGCTTTCTATTTGCTACATGAAGGCATGACTGCTATTGACACCCTAGGATCTGAGGAATCAAAATGATGCCAGGGCCGGGTCTGGTGGCTCACACCTGTAATCTTGGCACTTTGGGAAGCCGAGGTGGGTGGATCGCCTGAGGTCAGGAGTTCAAGACCAACCTGGCCAACATAGTGAAACCCCATCTCTACTAAAACTACAAAAGTTAGCCAGGCATGGTGGCACACGCCTGTAATTTCAGCCACTTGGGAGGCTGAGGCAGGAGAACTGTTGAACCTGGGGGTGCAGAGCTTGCAGTGAGCTGAGATCCCGCCACTGCGCTCCAGCCTGGGTGACAGAGCGAGACACAGTCTGGAAAAAAAAAAAACGCCAACAGTTTTGCAAAGGCACCAATATCTAAGTACCCTAAGAGTGGAGTGTTTATCTCATCATATGGAAGGACTAACTAGAAAAAGTGGATACTACATCATCATCACCCTGCTTCACCTGAGATTTATCATGTCAAATTTTACGGGCTACAAGTTATAGAAGACCCAATTCATAATAATGGATTGATTATAAAGTGTTTATTATCTCACATGACAAGAATTTGTAAGAGCAGATGTTTCCAGGGTTCAGGTGATTTAGTAACACAAGGATGTTATTTTCATCCTTTCCCCTCGTCACATGTAGCTTATTTCCTCTTATCTCCAGCCTTGTCCTCATATGTGGCATGATGGCTATAAGATCAGCTTGATTTTTTTTTTATTTTGAAACAGGGCCTTGCTCTGTTTCTCAGACTGGAGTACAGTGATGTGATCATAGCTCACTCCAGCCTTGAATTCCTGGGTTCGAGCCATCCTCCTACCTCAGCCTCCCAAGCAGCTGGGATTACAGGCATGCACAACCACACTCAGCTAATTTTTAAAATTTTTGTAGAGACAAGGGTCTCACTCTGTTGCCCAGGCTAGTCTTGAACTCCTGAGTTCAAGCGATCCTCCTGCCTCAGGCTCCCAAAGTGCTGGGATTACAGGTGTGAGCCATTGCACCCAGCCTCAGCTCGATTTTTAACTGAGCTCATGACCTCCCTTAAAACCAGCTTAGATGTGGGACTAATTTCTTACCACTGCTATATGAAAGTGGAATGTGCATCTTTCAGAAGGGCCCTTTCTTCCTACTTTCCTCCTTCCTGCTTTTTCTACCCTTGAGGGATGGCAGAATGGGAATCAGGAGACAGCCCACATTCATCATGTCAGGATCTACTATATCAACACTGAATTGCTTATTATTACATGAAGGAAAGTGACATTTTAATCTCATTTAAGCAACGGCTACTTGGATTCTCTTCTATCTGAATCTCAATCAGCATCCTACTGATAGTATCTCTGCTAGTTTCCCCAATAATCCACAGTCAGTACTGCAATTAGAATAATGACTTAAGGCCGGGTGCGGTGGCTCACGCCTGTAATTCCAGCACTTTGGGAGGCTAAGGCGGACGGATCACAAGGTCAGGAGTTCGAGACCAGCCTGGCCAATATGGTGAAAGCCCATCTCTACTAAAAATACAAAAAAAATTAGCCAGGCATGGTGGTGCATGCCTGTAATCACAGCTACTCAGGAGGCTGAGGCAGGAGAAGTGCTTGAACCCAGGAGGCGGAGGTTGCAGTGAGCCGAGACCGTGCCACTGCACTCCAGCGTGGGTGAAAGAGGGAGACTCTGTCTCAAAAAAAAAAAAAAAAAAAAAAAAAAAAAAAAAAGACTTAAGTAGAAATCAATTAATTCCACTGTCCAATGGCTACCACCATTTGGACTGCAGTTAGAATCCATAATCTGTCCCCTGCCTACTTTCTGTACATGTCCTACCTACCCCTTGACTCTTACTGCATCTTGTCAATCCTGACCTTCTTTCTGTTCTCCAGGAAAGAAAGCAAAAAGAAAAGAAAATGAAAGAAAAGAAAAGAAAAGAAAAGAAATATCCCCACTCTAGGAGTTTATGCTTCCTATTCTTTCCCTCCATCCTATTTTCCCAAAAAGCTTTATATAATCATCTTCCTAATTCAGAACTGACCTCAGCCACCATCTTCTCAATAAGATCTTTCTTATTTCTTGATCACCCTTTCTCAATCACCCCTCATCATTACTCATAACACTGCTTTATTGCCTCATGGCTCTTAACGGTACCTGAAAGTTTCTTTTCTAGTTATTTGGTTATTTGTTACATTGCATGTCTTCCACCATTAGAGTGTAAGCTCCAGGAAAACTAGGAGCTCATATACCTAGACATATCTGTCTTGTAAAAGCACAGCTCAAAGTAGTTTATATTTTGTCTAGCTCTTAGTTTAATTTTCTGGATTTATTTTCATGCCATTTCATAAGCATTCAGATTGCTGGAGGGTGCCTGTTAGCTGGAGTCTTATTACATAAATGATTTTGTGTTCCCCCTCTATATGTGATGAAGATTTCAAATAGACCACACTTAAGTTACTCTCGTAATAAAAAACTAAGAGAATTTTTAAATAAAACCATCAAGAAACTTAGAAGGATTGGGGGGGTAAGGAGATAATTGGGAGAATAAACATCCAAAATGATGTCTAATTTGGTTGAAAATAACCAGGATCTACTGCATGACGCTGGGAAAAGATTACTGAAGCTCTTGACTCCTGGCCTGATTTGCAGTCTGACCTTAGGATGCCTGTTAAAATTCTCTTAAGTTGGATGGACACTTCCTAATAAATGCATTGAGAATCTTTAGATACAACAATTTCAAGTCAAGCTTGGAAGCCTTTTCTGTATGTTTTTAGTTATCTTTAAAAACTAAAAACAGCTCTGCCTGCACTTGTCTTGTTTCAGCATGGAAACATTCCCAGCAAGTGCTTGCATGAAACAAAATAATCATCTGGAACATGACAATTGAAAAAACGAACTGTGCCTTTTAGCTGCTTGATGACAATCCAATTGTACTGATTTTTTAAAATTAATTTTCTTACTAAATCAGTTTAAAATAATGTATTTTTTTAAATGTACTCTTCCCTTATTCATTTCACATCTGTTTTTTCTTTTTTTTTTTTTTTTTTAGTCCATATATTATGGATTTGGGAAGATGGAGCTATACTTTCTGTATTTGGATGATGAACAGATAAAGAGATGTTCCATATAGAATGCAATGTTTGTTTTTGGAAATTTTACGTACTTGCATTCAGTCCCACAATTATATAGATGTTTTCTGCCAGCTTTCTAATGTTTCAAGCCTATTTTCACTCTATTATTTTTCTCTAAGCAGACTTAACCTTAGAAACTGAATAATGACATCCTTCCTAGAAGAAAAAAGAAGTTTCCTCAAATTACTTCAGAGGACTTCCGTTGATGTTTTATTTTCAATAAACCTTGAGGCAAATAGCCACTTTTGAACTTTGCACTTTGCCCTCTGAGTTTCACAACCTGGAGAAAGATCAATACCAGAGTCAAAAGTGTCAGCAAAAATGAAAATGATATGCACAAATTGTTATTTATACAAGTCCCCTGATTTTGTTTACTGAGTTTAATATAAACTATGCCTTTTGATTAAAAGCAAATGTTCAAGTTCTCTGTAGGGACCTGCTGTTCTAGATGATTATATCTTGTAAGGAAAACTGCAAAGGGCAAGAATTAACATAGAAAAGCAGATGGCTAGCAGGAATTCCTTTGGTATTAAATATACTAAATAACAGAAGATAATGACTGAGCCATGTGGCTATGTGAGGCAGAAAAGGGGAGAGAATAATTACAACAGACATAATGCTCTATTTCTTAAGGCCTTCTGACATACATATTATTCAAAACTGTTGGTACAGTATACCAAAATTAATACAAATTATCATCCTTTAGCATTAGCTACTTTAAGTCCTGAAATTCACCACAAAATAAGACAATCAAATATGCACACAAAGATGTTATCTTTAGTGCTTGCTGTTGGCACTTTAGTTCTTAGAGAAATAACAAAATAAAAACCGAAAAGAAAGAAAAAAATTAAGTGATTTTTTTCATTTTTCATAGAATATAATGAATCAGCTTAAAATATTTTATGGGATATTTCTTTAAATGAGAAAACTATCATTGTATACAGATACGTGAGAAAACCAAGATACTAAAACTGCATACCCAACGTGATCCATCATTTGTAAAATCTTTAAATTTTATATAGATTAAAATATACAAATAAGCCTAGAAGAAAAGATACAAAATTAATGAGCTTTCTCTGGAGTTGGGCCTATATTTCTTCTTTTCCTTATTATACATTTTTATTTTTTAAAGGTTTCCTCAAAGTGTAAGCATTATTTTTGTAATTAAGAGATAATGGTTCAAATGGGTGCTATGCTGTTGATATTTATTTCTAGGCACAAAAAGGAAATGCTATTGAACTTATTAAGATTCTACATCTTTTATAGAATCTGACGAGGCATATGGCAATGAATTCCCTATTTGTTTGCTCCTTTTTTTTTTTTTGAGACGGAGTCTCGCTGTGTCGCCCAGGCTGGAGTGCAGTGGCGCAATCTCGGCTCACTGCAAGCTCCACCTCCTGGGTTCACGCCATTCTCCTGCCTCAGCCTCTCTGAGTAGCTCCCACTACTAAGATAGCAAACCTTAACGACTTAAAACAAAAGTATTAATGAACATCTATGATAGATTGTCGTTTTAAAAAAGATTTAGCTTAAAATTTTTTTGAATGATAGATAATATACATTTATTTTTGGCTTTAGATAGTGCTAGGAATTTTAGAAGTTTATAATTCTTGTCCTCAAGGAGTTTATAATCTTGCTGGGGAAAACAGACCTGCTGCGTGAAGTATTTACAGAATAATCAATGGACAATTTGTGTGGTCCTAACCAATTGTGTGGTGAGGTTCCTGAGTTTATTCCTCTTCTCATATGAAGTGAATATGTCAGATAATGGCAGATATTTTGTGGAGTTAATTAAGAAGAACAAATATAGTTAAGCCACACTCAAATTTATTAATGCTGTGTTTAGTGTAGCTGAAATTAATTTCTCTAAAATATGGGAAGTGAAATATGTGCATCTTCTGTTTTAATTTTAGCTCTCGGGGAATACAAATAAAAACATCCTGATTTTATCATTCAACAAATGTTTAAGATATTTCAATGAAGATAAAATGTTAAATCAAATAAGGATTAAAGATCAGATGAGAGCCCTTTCAAACAACCTATTGTCAGTTTCGTGACTCGTATCCATCAGAGGAATGTCGTGACCCATTAGAAAGGGTGTCTGTCCTTTGTAAGTGAATCTTCTGTATCATGCCCTTAGGGCTTATGGTGATATATTACCTTTGTATGAGTTCTAACTTAAAAACAAAATGGCACAAACAAACAAAAACACCAAATAATTTACGAATAGGGAGACAAAATTAAAATTAGTGGGGGAAAAAAGGCTCAATATCTGTAAGTAATTAAATATCACATTCGTTCTTTGGAATTTAGCAGCCAAGATATCATGTTTCACTCCATTAATTTGTTCTTTTACTGCTCACTGTAGGAAACAAAGAATGAAAACCAGTTTCCAGATTTCCATCTTAATTAATCCATAATATCCTGACCAGTACAAAATAATCTTCCATTATCAAATTTCGACCAAAGATTGCGGCTTTTCTGGTAAGCGTGCCAAGAAGAAATATTTCAAAATAAAACAATAAACAATAAAATGTAACTTGCACCTGGAATTGAAAAAACAACTATGGATGGATCAGCTGTGTAGAGTATAGCAAAGAATAATTGCCTTATAACAATTTTATAATAAGATATCATCCATGTTACTCTGCATAGGATTTCAAAGGGAATGATAGTACATATATTTAGCACCCGTTATAAATTAAATAGTTGCCTTAATCTTTGCTTAGTTGTCATATTTTACTCTGATTTTATATATATATATATATGTATATATATGGAGATATATACATGCATATATGGAGATTTTTACATATATATACTTTACAGATATATATTTATATGTATATTTTACATACATAGATATGGAGATTTTACATATATTTATATTTTACATATTTTATCTATAAACTATATATTTTATATACACACACACACACACACACACACACACACACGCGCATAGTGATTTGGCTGCCCAATATCTTAATAACAAGAAACAACAAAAAACTTAGTTTAATGCTTCTGTTTTCCTACATATAAACAATGTGTGATTATAAACATGCACTGAAGGCAATAATGCCCCTTTAACATGACCTTTAATTTACCTTTGCTTATACAGAAGTCATTTCGTATACCAAACAATAAGTCAGCTGCAATACTGAATGTACAGCTGAAAATTCATTTATTTTAAATGAAATGGGCAACTGAGTATTCCCAAGAGTGACATTAATGGGTCACTTAAACATTAGGTGGCTGGGCTGCCCAGAAAAAGTGTTTCTGCATGGCTTCTTTCGTGAATGCCTCATTTTTATAAACCATAATCTATTGTTCCTTTCCTTCAAGAAACTGGACAAAAATATCTATCATAGCTTAAAGAGATTTTCATATTTTATGTGCTTTTCTTTACCATTTGTCCAATGTCACCATGAGTCTTAGGGTAAGAGAACAAAACAGAGTGCCGGAAATAAAGCTTATGCAAAGCAGTTCAAAGGAAGGGCTCTGTAGTGCATACTGCAGGGTACCAGTGAGCACTTCATCTCCCAGTATTGCTTTGCCTCTTACTAGTAAAGAAAGTTGCTTATAAAATAAACCACACACACTGACGGAACTCACAACTGGAACATTTAAATGATTATTTGCTTCTCTTTCTACCAGCTTGTAAAACATTATTTTCTTATTCTTCCTTAAATGGCCTGCGCTAATTACATACCATGACCCTTGCCCTCCAAGTGCCTTCATTTATGGCAGTGCATTCCTTTTCAGGGCAACACATTGGCCTGGTTTATAGGATGCTGCTACCAGGCCTTCCCTCCTGACTTCTACTTCCCTAGGTCATAAGTCTAACTCACCACACACAACCTAGCAAAATAATCCATTTTTTCAGCAGAGGTAGGTAACTCAATTGCAACCTGAGAAATAAGGCAAAATAGTATGACTGATTATATGTGACTAAAATAATGCAAAATAATATATCCCTCTTTGGAATATCAACCATAACAATGTAAAAATACTTTGGTGATTTCTTTCCTAAAAGAGAGAAAATACAAATAAAAATTCAACCTAGGAATTTATAATTGAATTACCATTGTGGAGCCATTTCTAGAGGGATTACAGAAATAAGATTTGAGTTGACTTCTTAAACAGTGTGCAGATTGGAAGTTTATAAACTGTTTTGAAATTTATAATCTCAGTTTTGTGTGATTCTAAACTGGCAATGACATTAGAGGATGGAAGTGAGATTCCATGTTAATCTAAGTGTATCGGGGTGAAAGGTTGTTGAGATGATGTCATACCTATCTTGCATTTACCTCAGACATAATACAAGATTGAAACTCTTTCAGTTGTTTATTTGTCAAATTGTTGAATTCAGCACAACTTGGTTTTCAGGCTCTGAATATTGAATTGATTGAGACAAATTGACCAAATAGAGATTGCTATTAAAACGTAACTATAAAATTGAATCATTCAGAAACAAACTAAACATTTCTACGCACAGGGCCATATTATTTTAACCATTATTGCTATCCCTCAAAGTTCTGGTAAATTTACCGCAATTATTTATTGACTTCAAATGAAACTGTTTTAGGAAGTTGAACTACTCGGTTAATTACATAAGGCTCTTAATACATTTCCTATAGCTAGACATGTCTATAGCATGAACATAAAGACAAATTTTTGTCAATTGCTAAATGAAATAATTGTACTTTTCACACAACTGTGACTAAGAAATATACAACAAGAGGAAGGTGTTTTTGGCATGCCGTTATATCAATATGTACCTAACATCATGTAAAACTACATAATGTGTGTCATTCTAATTCAATTTCTATTACAACCAGTACCTTTACTTAGAAAACTAGGATGCCTGAATTTCTGTGATGTTAAATTTATTCAAAGTGTTTTGTTTAAGCAGCAATATAATTAACTTAAAAGTATTTTCATTTAAGTATGTTAAAAATCTAGATTTAAACAAATAAGCATCTATAATTCATTTATGAGTATCACTGTAACTTCATTAAAGAGTATATATTATATATAAAATAATATGTACAGCTATTATACAAAAATATTTACATATGAAATTTACAACAATTTGATTTGAAGCATATTTTCCACTTGGGCATTATATACATGTTAAATGCCTTCCCCATGGTATTTGACTTTATGTTGAATATGGTGTTTTCGTCAGTAACATTTTAATATGTGATGACTTCATAGTACAGGTGGAGGAATCTTTGCTGGCCATTTCCTTGAGGATAGTGTAGTAAGGGTGACAAATGTTAAAATTCTGAGATACTTTTTCTTATGATGGCTTGGGGTCCCTCTCCCCACCCATGTACCAGTGATGTGGGCTCTCAGAAAAGAGGCCATTTACTTGCCCTGTTGTCAGCGCATCTGGAGGCCTTGTCAAAACAATCTAATTTTACTCTGTAACTTTTTGACATTGGTATTTATTGCACCTGTCTTTGGGCATGATTTATGACCTGTCTGGTGAATATTTCTCCTCATGTTGGAGTTTACAATATGAGATAAGTGAAGCATTTAAAGGCCTTTGTGTGCTTCGAAATGGGAAATGGACATTTTGCACGCCCAGCTCACCGCCTTTCCTCTTTCCTCAACCTCATCGTCACCTCAAAAATGGCCACTGTGATACACCTTTCACTCAGTTCTTCAGAGAAAGAAGACAAAGATTATGTAAGACTGCATTTTCCATAACCTATTTTGCAGGGGAATTATGCATCAATAAATTCTAATGAGTGGCAAGGAAATTCACCATGGGGGAGACAGTCAATGGAAAACATGTGTTTGTTGTAAGGAGAGCCCAGTGACCTTTTGTCTTTGTAATGGTATCCTGGCTGGGACTCATCAGTGTTTCTATATGTCACCAGAAAACACACTTACCATTGGCAAAATTGCACATATTTTTAAAGCAGCCATTTTAATTAAATTGCTTAACTAGGCTGTAATCAAGAAAACTTTCTTTCCTTGAGCCATCCCCTCTAGGTCTTGGTATTAGGTTACGATTGTTTAGCAATTCTTCTTAATCTCATAAAGCACGTGCCTCAGATATGTTTTTTTTTCTATGTTCTGGTAAGAAAATGTTTTAAGTCCCTCAGTTTCTACTCTCTGAAGTTCAAAAGAATATGATCTACTTTAAGAAACTTCTCTAATTACTAATAAATTCTAATATTTCTGAAGAAAAAGTTTGAGATATGTGACTGGAGTCTATTTCTGTGCCTCCTTCTTCAGGCCTGCAAACTCTTTCTTTTAACACAGTGGAAACTAAATTATCTTGAAATAACATGAAATATGATTTATGTGTTTGTACAATTATACTTTTTTTACTTCAAATTAAATAAAACAGATTAAAATTTAATGTGTTTTAATGATACTTTAAAAGAAAACATAGATTGCCCTGTCCTAAGCACTTCTATTTTTTTCTACCATCATCCTACCTG
Organism: Nomascus leucogenys; assembly: GCF_006542625.1. Classification (NCBI taxonomy): domain Eukaryota; kingdom Metazoa; phylum Chordata; class Mammalia; order Primates; family Hylobatidae; genus Nomascus; species Nomascus leucogenys. The sequence goes on from NC_044394.1 coordinate 53,236,514, forward strand.
GAATGAAGACTCAACCTCAACCTCTCTGGAACTTTCCTGCCTGGCTATATACTTTCTTTTATTTGAGTGACAAAAATCTGTCAAAATATTGTATATGCTTAATTTAAAATTCTTAATATGTTCACTTCCAAGATGTCCCCAAGAGCTCACGATTTGTTTACTATATCACTATGTTATTTAACTGTAATCATAATTGGCACCAGCTTCTGTAAGTTACCTTTATTTTGATCAGATAGCACATATACACTTAAACATTTATTAATTTAAATGTGTTTCAAAAGCTCATTACAGAAGCCTTCAAATCATAAGTGGGTTGAACTTCATTCACTCGATTTGATTTGAAAATTGAGAACTCTGACAGTTTTAAATAGAAAACTCAATTTTCTGTATACTGGTAGTTCAGACAAAAAATTATACCATTAAAAGAGAAGATAATTAATTATTGCTTTCTATGATAACTTTTTTTTTTTTTTTTTTTTGAGACAGAGTCTTGCTCTATCACCCAGGCTGGAGTGCAGTGGCGCGATCTCGGCTCACTGCAAGCTCCGCTTCCCAGGTTCATGCCATTCTCCTGCCTCAGCCTCCCAAGTAGCTGGGACTACAGGCGCCTGCCACCATGCCCAGCTAACTTTTTTTTTTGTATTTTTAGTAGAGACAGGGTTTCACCGTGTTAGCCAGGATGGTCTTGATCTCCTGACCTCGTGATCCACCCACCTCGGCCTCCCAAAATGCTGGGATTACAGGCGTGAGCCACCACGCCCGGCTGATAACTCCTTAAAGCTTCAGCAGTAGGGGGTGTATAAGCAACAGTCCTTGCAGCAACGAATCCTGTAGTCTGTGCCCTTCATATCTTTACTATCCATCTCTCAACAACAAACACCCCAAGTTTCTTAATGTTTTCACCCAGAGATGATAATCTAACTCTTTAATCATTTTTGTTGTATTTCTCTCAATCCTCTCAAAATTCTCCATATCATTCTGTGGTGGTGCTGGTAGTAGCTGGATCCAAAAATGGATAAACCTGCCAGGGTTGAGCATAGATGGACAATTACCTCACGGTTCCTATGTACAACACTTACGTACATATCAATAACTTTGTAGTTGATACAGTGTTAATCTATCTTACAGACACATTCAGTGTGATGCCCCAATTTTCTTCTGGACACTTAAACATTAAGACTAGTCCCTACCATATTCTTGTGGTGCAACTATATTTTACTCCTGTGAGAAGTTCTGCAACATTTTCCTTTTTAGAAGATGAAGGACTTTGTTCCTTGGCAAATGCAAATGAGGAAGAGACACTATATTTGTCAACTATAATACTTTAATCACTGCAGTGAAATATATACTAGCCATTTTATTGTCAGCTCTTGCCATTTCTTGTTAGTCCATCTCCAATCCAGAAAACATAGGAAGTCCCTCTCCACGCAGTGATACAATTTCCTTCTTGAACGTACTCATCTTTAACAAGTTGGACTCTGCCAATGTGTTGCCAAGCCAGTGACATCAGCACTGGCAGGACATAAAATTGAGATTAGAAGTGGCCCCATGACATCACCCTCTTGTTCCTATCGAACAGATGGTTTCTGTATATTGTGCAATTTTAGATCATTATTCATGGTTTGGGTCAGTATAATTCAGGAAGCCAAAAAACTGCCAAGAAAAATTGACCTGGAACCAGTTCAAAGACTTAAAATGATTTTACTGATTAGACGACTAAGTTTTCATTTTTCAGAAGAACATCATGAATCATCAATATATGATAATACCTGAGTCATTTTGCATGCAGCGCAATGTTTAGAACTTCAAAACAAGATCATCTTTGAGGGGTTAACCTTAAAGAAATGTGATAATAACATAGCTGAGGGACTTTGTTGGGTACAAATGAACGTGGGCCAGAACTATTGACTGAGGCAAGTGGTTTGTTTGAACTGGATGGTTATTTATTTTCACCTTATACTTGTGGACTTCACATCCTCCTCACAGCTCAGCTCAGAGACAGTAAAGAGGTATGTTTTAAACAAGCCAGACAGGAAGCTATTTTGTAAGGCCTTGTTCAGGCATTATACCAAAACAAGAAGATAAAGCACAATTTGGCTGGCTGAGAACTTGGAGAATAAAATCGTGTTCAAAACAAAACAAAACAAAACCTAAATGTGTTCAGAGAAAGCTTTACAAGAGACCGTAAGTCTCATCTATTCTTTCTTTAAAAAACTGGAAGGAATTTTAGTAATAACACATTTAACTTAGAGTAAATATTAGCTATTTTTTAAAGATATATCTCATTATATTCATTAGATTATCACTGCCACAGGGCAAATCTCTTGCATGAGCCATTGTGAATTTGTTCCTAAACAAATTCATACTATGCCCAAACCTCTACCCATCTATGCCTCCATTCCATCCTGCTGCCAAAGTGCTGTTCCATGTCTTTGAACATGTTACTATCTTATTTAAAATTAGTAAGACTCTTGTTGCCACCCACTTAATTGAGTATAAATTTATGCATTAAGAAAATCAGGTCTTTTTTTTATTTCTGTGTGGATTTCTCCTTCCATCCTGTGATAGTGTATACCTGGCAAAGTTATGCACACTTTTCACAACCCTGTTTAACAAGCCTCTGTTAGGATAATTCACTCTTGACATCACAAGCAATGCAATTTTATTAGAAGGCTGTAAATTATTAAACTCTCTGGATAGGGGCTTATTCCTTGTCTTTGTTCCTAAAGTTTAAAATTTATAACTGGGTATAAAAGATGAGATCTTCCTACTATCACAGAACAAACCCTATTGAGATTTAGGCTTCATGGTCTACATAACTGAGTTAACATATTGCTGTGTTTCATGTTCTACCATGATTTGCATAGTTACTTACGTTCCTCCCCTCACTCCCTATGGTCAGAGCAGTGTTTTGTAATGACAGAAGCATTTTAAGGAAGAGGAAGTGCTGGAGAGGTGGGAGTAGAGAAATACTTGGTATCCACTTTGGAGCTGTGTGACTGCCAAGATGTTATTTTCTACATTAGATTTTGAAATACACCATAATCATCTTCACATTTTGGGTGCCTACTATAGTGCTTGGCACATATTCACTCCCTAGTAAATGTTTGTGAAAAGAATGCTGAGTTGGCATTTTCATGTTGTATTTAAGTGGGAAGGCTCTGGCTTTAGTCTGTCCAGGCTGATACATTTACAACTTCTGTGACATAAGGTATATTAGTCCATTCTCACACTGCTATAAAGATGCTACTTGAGACTGAGTAATTTGTAAACAAAAGAGGTTTCATTAACTCACAGCTCCACTTAGCTTGGGAGGCCTCAGGAAACTTACAATCATGGCGGAAAGCAAAGGGGAAGAAAGGTACGTCTTACATGGCAGCAGGAGAGAAAGAGAGAAGGAACAAAGGGGAAGTGCCACACTTTAAAACCATCAGTTCTTGTGAGAATTCCCTCACTATCATGAGAGGAGAATGAGGGAAACTGCTCCCATGATCGAATCACCTCCCACCACATCTCTCCCTCCACACATGGGGATTGCAATTAGAGATGAGATTTGGGAGGGAGCACAAGGTAAAACCATATTCATTCACCCCGGCCCCTCCCAAATCTCATGTTCTTCTCACATTTCAAAACAAAATCATGCCTTCACAACAGTCCCCCAAAGTCTCAACTCATTCCAGCATTAACCCAAAGACCAAGTCCAAAGTTTCATCTGAGACAAGGCAAGTCCCTTCTGCCTAGGATCCTGTAAAATCAAAAGCAAGCTAGTTACTTCCAAGATACAATGGGGGTACAGGTATTAGGTAAATGTTCCCACTCCAAATGGGAGAAATTAGCCAAAACAAAGGGACCACGGACCCCATGCAAGTCCAAAACCTAGCAAGGCATTTCTTAAAGCTCCAAAATCATCTCCTTTGACTCCATGTCTCACATCCAGGGCACATTGATGCAAAGCGTGGGCTCCCATGGCCTTGGGCAGCTCTGCCCCTGTGACTCTGCAGGATTCAGGCCCTGAAGCTGCTTTCACAGGCTGGCCTTGAGTGCCTGTGGCTTTTTCAGGTGCATGGTATAAGCTGTTGGTTTATCTACCTTTCTGGCGACTAGAGGGCAGTGGTCTTCTTCTCACAGCTGAGTGTGGGGGGCTCCAACCCCACATTTCCCTTCCACACTGCCCTAGCAGAGGTGCTCCATGAGGGCTGTGCCCCTGCAGCAGACTTCTGCCTGGACATCTAGGCATTTCCATGTATCCTCTGAAATCTAAGCAGAGATTCCCAAAGCTCAACTCTTGTCTTCTGCACACCTGCAGGCATAACACCACATGTAAGACACCAAGGCTTGGGGCTTGCACCCTCTGAAGCAATGGCCCGAGCTGTACCTTGGCCCCCTTTAGCCATGGCTGTAGCTGGAGTGGCTGGGACACAGGACACCAAGTCTGGAGGCTGCACAGGGCACTGGGGCCATGGGCCTGGCCCACAGAACCATTTTTTTTTCTTCTAAGCCTACAGGCCTCTGATGGGAGGGGCTGCTGTGAAGATCTCTGACATGCCTTGGAGACATTTTCCCCATTGTCTTGGCTATTAACATTCGGCTCCTTGTTACTTATGCAAATTTCTGCAGCTGATAGCTTGATTTCCTCCCCAGAAAATAGGTTTTCATTTTCTACCACATGGTCAGGCTGCAAATTTTCAAAACCTTTATGCTCTGCTTTCCTTTTAAACATAAATTTCAATATCAAACCATCTCTTTGTGAATGCATACAACTGAATGCTTTCAGAATAAGCCAGGTAACCTCTTGAATGCTTTTCTGCTTAGAAATTACTTCTGCCAGATACCCTAAATCATCTCTCTCAAGTTCAAACTTCCACATATCTCTGGGGAAGGGGTAAGTGACCTTTGATCTACTTCCCAATACGTTCCATCTCCAACTGAGACCCCTTCAGCCTGGACTTCATTATTCATATCACTATCAGCATTTTGGTCAAAACCATTCAACAAGTCTCCAGAAAGTTCCAAACTTTCCAGCATCTTCCTGTCTTCTTCTGAGCCTTCCAAACTGTTCCAGCCTCTGCCCGTTACACAGTTCCAATGTTGCTTAGACATTTTCAAGTATCTTTATAGAAATGCCCCACACCCCAAATGATATGGTTTGGCTTTGTATCTTCACCCAAATCTCCTCTAGAATTGTAATCCTCACATGTTGAGTGAGGGACCTGGTGGGAAGTGATTGGATCATGGGAGTGGTTTTCCCCATGCTGTTTTCATGATAGGGAGGGAGTTCTCATGAGTTCTGATGATTTTAAAGTGTGGCACTACTCCTTTCCTCCTTTTCTCCCTCCTGCAGCCATGTAAGATGTGCCTTTCTTTTCCTTGGTCTTCTACCATAATTGTAAGCTTACAGAGGCCTCCCCAGCCATGCAGAACTGTAAGTCGATGAAAGCTCTTTTGTTTATAAATTACCTAGTCTCAGGTGGTACCTTTATAGCAGTGTGAGAAAGGACTAATACACATGGCAAGTCACTTATGCTAGCTAAACATCAGGCTCCTCATCTGCAAATTGAGAGAGTATAGTATCATGAGTCACACTGACTGCCTACACGTTAATCATAAGTTTGAGATCATTCTTGGTACTTTATGCATATTAACTTATCTGATGTCTATATAAGTCCTCAGATGTAAGTGCTATCTTTTAAATCTACATTTACATATGAAAAAACTGAGGCTCAAGCAGGTGAAATGACTTGCCCAAGCTCAAGAGCTGAGGGGCAAACCCAGGCAGTATGCTTACAAAGATGGCATGCATGGATGCTATGCCACATTGCCCAGTTGTAAGGTTTCAATGCAATGTAGATGTAAGTCACTTGACACATAATGCCATCAAAAATATAAGTTCTTATTGTTGCTGAATTCCATAATCTACAATTGAAGATGTGAGACAAAATTCTCCCCAGACCCTGACTAATTGCACCATTCTATATAAAACCTGTGGTGATGATTACATTGTTATAGTAGCAATGACACGGGAAATAAAAGATTTGGCACAGTGATGGAGTCATCATTGAAGCTATTTTTCCTCCAATTTCTCTCAAAACTTATGCTATGAATAAATCACATGGTTTCTTTAAAGGTATTGATGGAGGCCAGGCATGGTGGCTCACGCCTGTAATCCCAGCACTTTGGGAGGCCGAGGCTGGTGGATCACGAGGTCAGGAGCTCAAGACCAGCCTGGCCAAGATGGTGAAACCCTATCTCTACTAAAAATACAAAAATTAGCTAGGTGAGCACCTGTAATCCCAGCTATTCAGGAGGCTGAGGCAGAGAAATGCTTGAACCAGGGAGGCACAGGGTGCAGTGAGCTGAGATGGTGCCATTGCACTCCAGCCTGGGCAACAGAGTGAGACTCCATCTCAAAAAAAAAAAAAGATATTGAAATGCCATGATTCTATTTATTATATATATATGTCTGTGTGTGTGTGTATATATATATATATATATATATATACACATGTGTATCTATATTGTGTGTATATACACATTATATACACATATATGTGTATATGTGTACACATACATATACACGTGTATATACACATATATACACATATATATACACATATATACACATATATACGTGTATATATACAGATATACATATATATGTATACATATATATCTGTATATATGTATGCAGATATACATATATGCGTATACATATATACATGTATATATGTATATCTGCAACTAACTTATGTAATATTATACCTATTTTGAATATGCCTGTAATAAGATAACAGTGAGCTAACAAGTAAGAAAGAAATTCTGTGCAACTCAAGCTTAATCACCCTATGTAAACCTTTCAGTTTTTGTATCATGTTATATTTTAACTCTCATTTCCAGGTCCTATTAGATAGAATATCTGGTGGTTATAGGAACCACTGAAAGTGAGAATATAGTTTTCTGTAGGAGTGATGAAATATATCTTATATTACTTACATAAAGGAAGCTTCAATCGTAGGTAATAATAGCTTCAGAAATGTTAGATTTTTTTTATTGCAACATGACACATCACCTTGTTTAACTCTAATGTACTCCAGCTATAATACACTGGCAACATTCTCTCACCAAGCAAGCAAACAATTTACCACTTCAGTTCATCACTTACACACTTGCCTCCTCTCCCTACCTCCCACCTATCAACCCCATGATGTAAGCAATAACAACATTACATTGAATTAGGCTCCAGAATGAAATCAGTATAAAAAGAAGAAAATTTTTTAAATGGTAGTGTTGACTGGGGAGAAGAGGACATAGGAATTCAAGTAGCTTATTTGGGTATTCTTTTTCCAAAGGCTGTCTTTGCTCTGAGGGGAATTGAACATATGCTCATGATTCAATTTGATTTTTTCCCCAGTTACGGCAGGAAGGACACTGCCTCGGCATGCCTCATCCCTCACCCCTATTTCTCTGAACATTACCAGTATCACAGATAGTGTTAGAAGCGGTACCAAGAAATTTGTTTCCTGGGATTTTTTGTTTGTCTCTCTGGAATAGAGGTCTTATCTATTTATATATGCCTTTGCCCCTTCTTTCTTTATTATAATAATTATTATTATATTTGAGACAGGGTCTCACCCTGTCACCCAGGCTGAAGTGCAGTGATGTGATCAGGGCTCACTGCAGCCTCAAACTTCTGGGCTCAAGCAATCCTCCCACCATAGCCTCCCAAGTAGCTGGGGCTACAAGAATGTGCCGCCACATTTGGCTAAATTTTTTATTTTTCTGTAGAGACTGGAATCTCGCCATGCTGCCCAGGCTAGTCTCAAACTCCTGGGCTCAGCCTAGCCAACGTGATGAAACCCCTTCTCTACTAAAAATACAAAAATTAGCCAGGCATGGTGGCACACACTTGTAATCCCAGCTACTCCAGAGGCTGAGGCAGGAGAATCTCTTGAACCAGGGTGGCAGAGGCTGCAGTGCGCCGTGACTGCACCACCGCACTCCAGCCTGGGCAACAGAGCGAGACCCTATCTCAAAAACAAAACAAGACAAAACAAAACCCTCCTGGGCTCAGGAGATCCTCCTGCCTTGGCCTTCCAAGGTGTTCAGGTTACAGACAAGAGCCACTATGCCTGGCTGACTCTCTCCCGCTTCTTTAAAGCATTGTTTTCAGGATTGCATTTAGGTATATATAGGAATACTGCTCCTCCGGGATGATTCCTTAAGGGACTTGGTCCTTGCCTTTGTATCTACTCTGGACCATTCCTAAACTTGTGTAACTAACTAAACACTGTTTCAAAATGTCCTTATTTCCCACCACATGGCATGTCTTTTTCAGTCTTCGAAAAAGGTAACAGACACTACATGAACACTGACTGATCTTTCTTCTTTGCTTCTGCAGAAATAGAAACGCAATCACCTAGCATGTTGTAGTAGCACTGGAAAAATGAAACAACTCTTAGCTGGTAACTTGGTTTGACGTACAAACAGGTGAGGAAAGAAAGAGAAACATTCAAAAAAGGTTTATCTGTGAATGACTTTTTTAGAATTCTTTACGAAAGATGATCTAAAGATGTAAAATTCTATGCTTGAGGGAGACGGCTGTGTTTATATATTACATTCACCCTGAGTACTGACTGATAAGCTATTGTATCCTGCTTGCCATTAAACTTCACATTTTGAATCTGAAAAAAAAAAAAAGGGTAAACGGAGGAGTGCTTTATGTCACATCTCCCGTAGATCAATGAATAAATAAATATAAACTGTAGTACTTTCCTTCCAGGAGACTAGAAAGGCCTTTTACATTCTAAAAAAGCCTTTTTAAGAGTCACTTGTCTGTAAGGATTCAAGGTTTCATTTGCATGGTCAAAGTAGAAAAATATTTTATTAGAGGGAGACCTTCTCAAAGATATCCTCTATTTTCTCCTGTTCTCCAATTCATGCTAAAGTTATAAAGAGAGCTGAAAAATGAAAGAAAACCAAACAGAACAACAAAACCCTCCTTTCTTCCTTCATCCCTACCAACTGCAGCCAAAACACTGCAGTGAGGAAAATACCTGCAGCCTCTAGGAGCTTTGATAGAATCAAGACCAGTGAGATGTGCCAGACCTTTTTCCTTTCTCCCAGATGGTGTCGTTTGTGACTTTCACATTTGGCTTTTAATGGACAAGCAAGAAAGCCTGCCAGTAAAGCAGTGAAGCAAACTAAGAAAACAAACAAACAAAAGCAATCACGCCCTAGACACGGAGGCCAATGACAGGTATGATTGATCAGGTGACCAGCTGGAAGCTGTCACCACCAGGTTGAGAGAAACAGGCAGAGTTTGGCATGTTTCACGGGCCAGAGATTATCATGGGGTATTAGGTAGTTAGTGTTCTTCGGCAAACAAAGAAATGGAAAGAATGGAGTTTGCTTTGCCTGGGCCACATATCTCATAAGCAATACTTATCACATGATCCACCTGGTATAAAGGATAGTTGAAACTAAACATATCATATTTCCTCTTGGAAACGCTTACTAGAGAAATTCATACTGTGCACCACTGTATTCCTCTTCTGTCTGTATTTTTGTGTTCAGAGAGAGGCTGAATACTTTTTCCTTGCTAAAATAAGTATACATTTTGGCATGTAATAACCTCAGCAGCCATACAACCCATTGGGAAGCAACCTCAAGTTTAAATACTTAAATTCTAATTGTGGTGTAATTTCCTTGTTGCTTAATTGAGGAAAACAGAAGCCCTACTAACTCGATAGTCTTGAAACAAGTGGAATAATACCACATACACTTGATTTCAAGATGTCATGGATTATAAGGCTCACAGAAAGTTTTCGAAGAAATAACACCTTATTGCACATTAAGTAAACATATTGATTTTAAAATTAATCTCATTCTTTAAAAAATATTAAAATGTGAATAAAAGGTACACATTGCAATTAAAGAAATAAGATCTACATGAAAATATTTTATAAACCACAAAGTGCTAGATACATGAAAGATATTACCAAAAATTCAGTCTTAATGTGAACATGTTAATAATATGGAATTGTTAGTATCCTGCTTGCTGTAGACAGTAGCCTTCAATAACACAATGTCTACACACACAGAAACAGAAACACATCATGAACAGCATAAACTTAAGATCTTAGTGTACATCAGCTCATGTATACTAAAAATGAAAATAATAAAAAATAAACCCTTTACAAATTTTACTTCATTAGAATGCAAGTAAATATCAATTTAACAAACGCATCCTGAAAGCCTCACCCTGATTCCATTTCAACCAACACACACATATTTGGTGAGTAAATTATTGATCGAACTCGTCCTATAATATTTATTCCTGGTTTTTGTTAAGCACCCAATTTGTATTTACAAATACAGTATTTGTTTTCAAAGAATTAGGATGAAACAGAAGATAATCAAATGACACTGTATGATTGACTAAGAGACAGATCATCAATATCTCCTCAGTATCGCCAAATTCTGGTATCTCGCCAAAATATTTTGGTAAAATACTGGGAAATAAAGCTATGTGCCTACATTACTGGATCCCAAATTTGGCTCCTTCCAAGGATCCCCTGAAACAGATAAAACACATTCGGGGTTTCTTGTCTACCCTTGGAGACTCTGAAACACTATGTCTGAGTGGGGTCCCAGGATTTTCAATGTTTATCAGGTGATTCTAATGAGAGCTGGAGACTGTTATAGTAACAATTCACATTAACCTTCTAGACTCATTAGTAATGTAACAATATGGAAAAATATTCCTTTGCAGGAGAATATATTTTTTTCTTTAATGTTGGAGAAATATTTGCTACATTACTTGGCAAGGGTGGGAGAAATGCTCATGGGAAATTTTTGAGGAAAAAAAGATGGTCTTGGGCTACATTCTAAGCTTATTCTTGCGGGGTAGGGTACATAAACTCAGGAGCATGAGATAAATTATTATGGACAAAAGAGGAAATTTTTTAAAGGTTGCAAATGGGAAGAAAATAGGGGTAAAAGGAAAATGTTCTTAGTTTAGTGCCTTCCATGTACATATTTGCTAAATTTAGTAATTATTGTTGTTGTTAGTATTATTACCCCTAACATCACATGTGGATAACAGAAGTCAGTAACATATTAGGGTCTAAGGATGTCCTCAAAGGGATTGATCTAATGACTGGCAAAGTTCAAGGATCCTTAAACTCAGTGGCCATTGACCATGCACATGTACCATAAAGAAAGAATAGAACAGAAGCATTTCTTTAAACAATCTGTTGGAACAGCCAAATGTCTTTGTCGATTTAAAGTTGAATCAAAACTGTCCAGTATACCCCAAAACAATGATGAATCTTTGGAAATGCAAGCAGACATTCCAAAAGAAATGATTTCATACTTGATCATCTTCAGGAAGCTAGAGTTAATGGTAATGTAATAATGCTTTCTTAAATGTCAAAGGATATAATAATTGACCCCCTTTGAATATTTCTACTTTCCTTCTGTTTTTCCCCAGTGATTGATAATCTTTAATCTATTTAACTATATTTAAAAATAAGTTTTACATGCAATTTTTAAACTTTTATTTCATAAATTGATAACTAGATTTTAGGTTCCAAAAACTCTAAAATAGTGTATTGAAAATGTAATCTTTGTAGAGTCAAGAATAATAAAAAAATAACACTTTTACTGACCATTAACCAGGGGAAAGAAGTTCTTTTGGGATAAGGAGTGTTACTGAAAAAGATCAAGCTGCCTGTGACTTTTGTAGTTCACAGATTTCAGGTAACTGGTGCTCTGCAGTACATGAGTGAAAAAAAATACTTGTTTTTAAGACAAGGTATGGAGCAAAATATTGTCAAAATCGTGTTTTTCAAGATGTATTTATTTTTATTTTTAATGAAACAAAATTACTGCCAGCTGTGCAGTGTTCTCACTCTACCCATTACATTTTAATGAATCTTACAATAAGGTGATTAATTCTACACTCTTGGAGACTTTTGGCTGAATGTTGTTGATTAAGCAATTACATTAATCCACTTCTGTTTGTTTTTTTGCAAGCCCAATGATGAAGGTAATTTTTGCCCCTGTGGAATAATCTCACTAGAATTATTAGGCATGTGTGAAAGGAGTTTTGTACATGTTTCCAAGGGCTTCAGTTGCTATTATTAACCAATTTTAAGCTGCAAATTACAATCAACCTGTTTTATCCCAGCTGATAAAGTTCACAACATCAATTTGTTTAATTTCTGATCTTAGGCATTGACGTTATACACTGGCGTTAAAATAATATCATAGTTTTTTGGCATGGAATAACTTACATAAAAACACAGCAGAAATTGATCAACTGACTTAGACAGCAAAACACACTTTTTTTGTTTTCAAAAATGATTAAAATGTAGGGAATAATACAAACAAAGGTTTTAGAAATGTAGTAGAAAATGTCAGAAGTAGGATTATGGTTTAGAGTAGGTAGATCAGTTTGGGTATTGGTTGGGGACCCCTGTGGGTTTGCAGAATTAGCAAGATATTTATTGTGGACCTGATAGGACAGGCAACAGAAGAGGTGTCTACCTGACATGGAGAGATACTGGAAGGTTTGGGTTATAAGAAATTTAATAGTAGAGATAACTGCCTCTGCATTTCTTGTGATGGCAAATGGTAGCACATACAAGAATCAGAATAGAGGTAACACAAATGATTGGATTATTTGATGATGCTTATTTTGCCTACCTTTTTTCTTCTTTTACTGTAGAAGACCAAAGATGTGAACAGTCCTTGATTTCATGTAACTTGTTATATTAGGCTGCATCATACAAAAGAACCAATGTTCAATCATTTTTAATTAACTAAAATGAAAATTTATAGGGTTAAAAATAATAACTATACAAAGTAATTCTGTCATACAGGCTTATTGCCTCCTTACTTGGTTCTTCTTTTGTTGTTGCTGTTACAGGATAAAATGTATCAGCTTTTGAGAGTTCCTTGATTTTCATTTCCCCTTTTCTGACTACAGAGGACTCTGCCTTGAATGACTATTTGCTCTCGTGAAAATTCAGGGCTTCTGTGATAGTGAATAAGGAGAGAAATGGGAGAGAATAGGGAGAAAAAACAAAAACACCTCTCTGAATGTGAAACACAGATGTTTTATTTTAGTGAAGTTGAAGAAAAAAGTGAAGCTGAAGAGAAAATAGCACAAAGCACAGCTGCATTGTGCAAGAAAAATTATTTGTTGAAAGAAAAATAAATTTGATATTAGGCAGTTTTGCTGAGGATTATATATCTATTTTATTTCCTTAAAAAATACAGGTGAAGGGCCGGGCGCGGTAACTCACGCCTGTAATCCCAGCACTTTGGGAGGCCCAGGCAGGCGGATCACAAGGCAGGAGATCGAGACCATCCTGGCTAACATGGTGAAACCCCATCTCTAATAAAAATACAAAAAATTAGCCGGGCGTGGTGGCGTGTGCCTGTAGTCCCAGCTACTCAGGAGGCTGAGGCAGAAGAATGGCGTGAACCCTGGAGGCGGAGCTTGCAGTGAGCTGAGATCGCGCCACTGCACTCCAGCCTGGGTGACAGAGCGAGACTCCAACTCAAAAAAAAAAAAAAAAAAAAACAACAGGTGAAGAATTTAGATTATACTAGCTTCAAAGCATACACTTACTAAATTTGAAAGACATTTAATTATATATGCATGACATTATTCTTTTCTCCTTCTGTCTATAAAACTTTTTTTTTACTTTGTCTAAATTTAAGGAATACAAGTGCGATTTTGTTACATGGAAATATTGCACAGAGGTGAAGTCTGGGTCTTTCATGTATTCATCACCCAGATAATATATATCAAATAATCTTATATAATTTAAAATAATGTAAAATTAAATTTTACTTTATATTATTCATATCTTATACACATGCTATTGCATGAAATACACATTCAAAAACACATATTACAGCATAGGGGCTTAAAACTCACAGGCATGTCCAGTCCTAATTATGGACCTACCTGCAACATATGCTCTAAAATACATGTTATTTGACCCTCTTGTTTCTGGCAATAACTTCTTATATTTCATTTGAATTAAGAAAATTTCTGTCGATAAATTTCTTAGATTCAAACCATTACATCCTATCACCTTAGCAAACTGTCTGTTAGACTTTACGATAAGACTTGGGAGAGTCCTTAAATTATATTATATTAATACATAATCAATAATAGTTACCCTTTTAATAGTTTATTCAATAAATATTTATTGGCCGGGTGCGGTGGCTCACGCCTGTAATCCCAGCACTTTGGAAGGTCAAGGTGTGCAGATAATGAGGTCAAGAGTTTGAAACCAGCCTGTCCAACATGGTGAAACCCCATCTCTGCTAAAAATACAAAAATTAGCTAGGCGCGGTAGCGGGCACCTGTAATCCCAGCTACTCAAGGAAGCTGAGGCAGGAGAATTGCTTGAACCCAGGAGGCAGAGGTTGCAGTAAGCCGAGATTGTGTCACTGCACTCCAGCCTGGAGACAGAGCAAGACTCAGTCTCAAATAAATACATAAATATTTATTATTTACTCTATCCTTAGCACTGTAACATGAGCTAAGAATTTTCCTACATATAGGAGAAAGGACAGTCCCTGCTTTTAGTGAGTTTTAATGACTTTCTTCTGGGTTGAATAGGGTGAGGTCTTCAATATGCCTCACAGAGATAAACAAGAATGTATACTTCCTACCCACTGTGAAATGGGATGAAGTAGATTTTCCTATGACGTACAATATCCTGAATACAGAAAGAACGGGATGGGCAGAAGAAGGAAGATTTTCTTTCCAACGTACCTTAACAAAAATTGAAAAGTTTAAAACCTTTTCCTTTTCCTTTTCTTTTGGGACTGCATTGGTGTGTTAGGCTAAATAAGAATTAGACCTTTATTTTTCAGTGAAAGTAATGAACATTCTTTCTCTGCAAAATAAATTGTTATATTCATAGGCACAGAATATGATTAAGCCCCAAATTAGCTTTTCTGTTACCTCCCATTCTTCTGAGAATGAATAGAGGAGAGAGGGAAGTGTTGGGTTGCTCATTCCCATGACTGGCAGGATGGGCAGCACCTATCCTGGCAGAGGAAGAGTCACATGTTTAGAAAGATGGTTCCTGTCTCCTCTCAACAGGCAAGGACCAGGACTTCTGTGAGTGGGCTTCAGCAATTGCAACAGCAGCACATTATGGCCATAGCATATGTCTTGCCTTTTCACTTAGGGCTTAGAAGTTCAGACATTGGGACCATTTTCTTTTAAGACTTCCTGAACACAGTTCTCACTCTTTCTGGGTCCACAAACTATATCAATGATGAGCAAATATTTAAAAGTGTGTTTCCCAAAGCACTTAAGGGTGGCTGGACACTGAGAAGCACTTTAAAAACCACACCAGGAACCTTTCATGTCTTATGTACATTTTAAACATAGCGTGGCCATTGAAGTTTTAAATTCAGAAATAGTGTATCATACAGCTACACTCCAGAGTTCTATAAACTTTAAGCATCCTACTGGATAAATTGGTGACCAGAAAAAGAAAATTCCCTTACAAAGTGTCTTTGGTTACACTGTTTCTACAACCTAAAATGAACATTGCAGCAGGGTGCACTTTTCAAGCTCATTTGTTATATTAATTATGACAAATTGATTATAGAAGATAGAATTTGAATTAATTACAGTTTTAACATAAAAAGAAATTTATTATATTTATTTAAAAGGTACTGAGGAAACTCAATAATCTAAGCAAGCATTGAACATCAAGCCAAAATAAAGAGAAGCATTCAGCTGTTGCACCTCAGAAAAAAAAAAATAGGTTGAACTAATTAAGTACTTTCAAAATACTCACTTTTCATCTCTAAGTATTAACTGTGTTGATCTTTCTCCCTAGACTAACTTTCTCTATCTGGTAGACATGTTAACCAAGGGTTCCTCAGTTTTATGTCTTATAAAGAAGTTTCTTATTTCCACATTCCAAAGTTCCATTGAAGTGACTCATCAAGTCAACTGGAGTCAGATTGTACCTTATGTCAGATAAATATGATCAGTGCTGGAGTCATATAAAACATGAAAAGTAAGTCAGTAGAACCTCTAAGAACAAAATGAGTAAAAGAAACGCTGTCAGCAGAAGGATTTGTTGTTGCCTGAGTAAGGGAGAAGATATCTGGGTGCTGACAAGAACCTCCCATTGGCTAGACCCATCTGGAAGCCAGGAGTTAAGAGAAAAGAGTGGGCTGTATTCTGTCTGATATAATACCTTGTGGTAGAGATCAGGAAAGAGAAGATAAAAGGGTCTGGGGTAAAGGAAGGCAGAGTAATTTGTTCCCATAGTCAATATGATATATATGCGTGATGGTTTGGCTGTGTCCCCACCCAAATCTCATCTTGAATTGTAACTCCCATAATTTCCATGTGTTGTGGAAAGGAGCCAGTGGGAGATAATTGAAACATGGGGGCAGTTTCCCCCTTACTGTTCTCATGGTAGTGAGTAAGTCTCATGAGATCTGATGGTTTTGTAAGGGGAAACCCCTTTGCTTGGTTCTCATTTTCCCTCTTGTCTGCTGCCATGTAAGACGTGCCTTTCGCCTTCTGCCATGATTGTGAGGCCTCCCCAGCCATGTGGAACTGTGAGTCCATTAAACCTCTTTTACTTTATAAATTACCCAGTTTCAGGTATGTTTTCAACAGCAGTGTGAAAATGGGCTAATACAATATGGGAGACTTTTACCTATTAGACTAGAATTTGTTAACAATAATTGTTACCTGACCCCTTTCTGGCCCTATGATAGAGAGGATTATAAATGGAAAAAAGACTCAAGGAGCTTCTTTTTTCTAGTTAAAATTTATTCTAGTTGAGCAAGGAGGAATATTTTGAATGCCGGGTGCTATTAATGTCAATGTTGGTATCGTTTATACCTGCTATTAATTTTAGTTTCCTCCACATTTCTATGGTTGTACACCAGTGACTTTTAGGTTAGTGTTTTGTCTCAAGAAAGCAATACTAGTGGATGACCTGCTTGTTCCCTCCTATTCTATTGTTACCAACCCAGACTTTGAAAATGCAGCATTTAACTCCATAGTGATTATTTTATTTAATCCAGTAGGAGTCATATTTTGGTCCTTTGCATTCTTAGAAAGGAAAGGTGAATTCCTTAAAGAATTAGGAAGAGAATACTATTCCCTTCCTGCACATAATTCAAAGGGCTTGCTGAATCATTGCAGTAATATTAGAACCTGTGAAAACCCCACTGGACATGAGAAGGTGTTGAAGGGATAGGAAAGGAGAAATGGACTTGAAAGGTTTCTTCCCATCTGGTGATTCCCCCAATGACCAAGCTAAAAGAGGATTGGGAAGAGAAAAGTCTCAAGTAATATTATGAGAGTTGCGTTTTCCACTCATGTTCAGGAAACCATTGAGACAAAAGACACCCAGCAGCAGCCACATGGCTCGGGGACTTGGAAAAACATGCTACTTCCTCTGTTGTTTCCTCACAATATTCGTGCCCTCTCTCAATTTGTTTTTGTAAGGAAATAAAGATACAGATTTTTTAAAAAGACTGACCAGTCACTCTTTAAATGTTAAAAAAAAAAAACCCTCTTTTTCAATGAAATTATTTCAATGCTTTCTGTTTTGTTCTTCAGACACACACAAAAAAATATCAGTTTTCTTTATCTGGACACTAAAGAGAAGATTGGTTTACATCCCCTTAGAGGAAAATACCCAAGGAAACTTTTGCCAGCTTAATGCATTAGTCTGAGATTTTTATGTCATGTGGTTATGAGGTGTAAGTCTACTTTAAATCAAAGTACTCTTTCTTATGCCACTCTTGAGCTATATGAAAATACATGAATTTCATACTTCATATTTCTTATCTTCTAATCCGATTTTTGTCAACTGCTACTTTTAACACGGTAAATGCTAAGAGTATTGAAAAGTAATATAATCTACATTGCAAGTTTATTAGGACTTCATTCTTTCTGTGATTCAGCAGATCTCTGCATACATAACTCTTTTTTCATTAGAAACTATTAATAGAATAGGAAGTAGCACCTCTTCAATAAAGCCACCAAAGATAAAATCTTACTAAAAATTTAGTAGGCATTGAGTATACTAAACTATTATATGTAGTACATATTCATGCAGTTTTAGCAAGAAAAATAAAATTCTACAGATTTCATTGAGAGATAAGATTTTGTATCAGATTGAAAAACATAAAAGTTTCACATGTTCTATATTTATTCCATCTAACTGCTGATCTTAAAGAATAGTAAAAACTCTAAGGTTTCTAATACAGAGGGAATTTTTGTTTGGTTTTCTTTGCCTCACATACAAAAAATTATGCTTCATCATTGTAATATATATTGATCCATTATTTTAGAAAATAACATGAAAATACATTTTCTTTAGTCTTTCGTCTGTTTATTTTTGTTTTCTGTTGAGAAATCTGCAGTCTCTCAAATAGCTGCTTTCTTATATGTAATTTGTCATCTCATTCCCCTCACCCACCCTTTACCTACTTTCAATTTTTTTGTTGGTTTTTGATTTTCAGCAGTTTGGTTATGATTTACCTGCGTATAGATTTTTTAAGTACATCTTATTTGGGGTTCACTGAGCTTCTTCATTCTGTAAACTTTATTTTACCAAATTTTACCAAATATGCAAAATTATCAGCCATTAATTCTTTAGTTATTTTTGTACTATATTCTTTCTCCTTTTTTTTAAACGTAGATGTCATAAATATTAGACTCTTAAAATTGTCTCACAGGTACCCAAGGCTGTTTTTTTTTTCCAAATATTCATCTTTCTGTTTCTCAGACTGGATAATTTTTATTGATGTATTTCACTGACTTTTCACAATTAATTCAATTTTGCTATTAATTTTAACATTTCAGTTATTTAAATTTAGATTATTTTTAGATTTTAATGTTTCTATTTTTCATATCTTCTAGGTCTTTGCTGAGACTATCTTTCCATTCATTTTAAGAGTATTTTCTCTACTTCCAGAAGCATGGTTATTATAGTTGCTTTAAATTATTTTTCTAATGATTTCAACATTGGTGTTATCTGTTTATTTTCCTCAAAGTTATTGACATTTTCTTGCTTCTTTATATGTCAAGTAATAGTGGATTGTATCCTTAAAAATTTTAATATTGTGGTAGGAGATTCTGAATCTTTTATAAGTCCTATGGATTGTTTTAGCAAACAATCAACTCAAACAGTCAGTTGGGTTCACATGATGAGCTATAACCTATCCTTCAATATCAGTTCAGTTTCTAAAACCTCTACAGGACTCTTCAGTTGTTTTCCATGTGGGTACCAACTAGGAAGAAATCTGAGTCTTTTTAGTATTATCTCAACACTCTTGAGATTTTATTAATGCTTTTCAGTTATTTTTCCATATTTTAGTTCTGATTGGATGATCTCCATTGATGTATCTTTGAGTTCACTGACTCTTTACTCTGTCATTTTAATTTTGCCATTGAGTCTATCCAGTGAATATTTACTTTTGATTATGTTGGTTTGACTTGTAACACCAAAAAATTGAGACGATGATATGTTTTGTCCCCTCCAAGTCTCATGTTGAAGTGTGACCTCCAATGTTGGAGGTGGGATTAGTGGGAGGTGTTTGGGTCATGGGGGCGGATCCCTCTTGAATGGCTTGGTGTTGTCCTTGTGGTAATGGGTGAGTTCTCATTCTATGAGTTCACATGAGATCTAGTCGTTTAGAAGAGCCTCGCACCTCTTCCCTCTCTCTCTTTCTCCCTTGCTCATCATGTGACATGCTGGCTCCCCTTCATTTTCCATTATGATTTGAAGCTTCCTGAGGCCTCACCAGAAGTGGATGCTGATGCCATGCTTCATGGACAGCCTGCAGAACTCTGAGCTGAATAAACCTGTTTTCTTTATAAATTACCCAGCCTCTGGTGTTTCTTTATAGCAATGCAAATGGACAAATACGGCTTAAAAATATGACAATCAGAAAGTGGAAGGTAAACAGTCCAAAACTTTAGGGACTCATATTCTGGGTGAAGTTTAAGGGTCCAAGTGTCTGAGTATATCAAAATATCCCCTCAAAGATAAAGGAAAGTGTTCTGAAATTTTACTGGCTACCCCTCAAAAAGATGGGTACTATATAGTGGAACATTTTGGAGTGGGATAAAAGAGCAACATACAACACACTTGAGTACGCTAATCCAAAATATTTAACTCATTAACCTCCAAATACCATTTTTGGTCATTTGTGTCCTGGGATCACTCCTCATATAAATTTATGTAACAAACAGCACCCAGATGAGAAGTAGAAATTGCCCATGTTATTTAAACAGAGAAAATAAAGAATTGGATGTTAGTTGTTGAAGAACAGAAAGGACACAGAGAAAACACTAAGAAATCATGGGTGTATTAGCAGTAAGGAGTTGCCACCTCTGTGATTAGGGGAACACTAGATGTGTTCCCACTTAACACTTGAAGAATGGAACCTGGAGACCTCTGAGGATGGGTTGCTGCTCTGCTGCTAAGGATGCCACTAAAGTTAGATTAGTGAGTTCAGTGCCACTGTGGGACTGACCTGAGACCTTGTGGGAGGAGGAGCTGGACAGTTAATGAGAAGGAGGCACATTGAAGCTGATCTGTAAGTGCTGGAAGACTGAAAACTGGATTCAACTTTTGCTAGTGGAATGGTTGCAGAAGCAAAGCCAGGGTGAAGCTGACAGGTAGAGAAAACAGAAAAAGCTAACAGGATGCTAGTATAAAAAGGCAAGTCTCTTTTCATCTTCCAATCTTCCACTTCACTTGTATTGGCAGAGCCTATTAAGGAGCCAACTGCAGAGAAGGAATGTGGGTGGCAGAGATCTGCCTTTACATCGCCAAATGAAGTAGAGAATTACAGACTTGGGTGAAAGGCACTAGCCCCGTAAATGGCACACTGTGTCATGACTACTCATGACAGCTTATACTTGAACAATTAACTTAGTTTCATAATATTGGCTGGGCACGGTGGCTCATGCCTATAATACCAGCAGTTTGGGAGGCTGAGGCAGGTAGATCATCTGAGGTCAGGAGCTTGAGACCAGCCTGGCTAACACAGTGAAACTCCGTCTCTACTAAAAATACAAAAATTAGTTGGGCATGGTGGCAGGTACATGTAATCCCAGCTACTCTGGAGGCTGAGGCAGGAGAATCGCTTGAACCTGGGAGGTGGAGGTTGCAGTGAGCCAAGATCGTGTCATCGCACTCCAGCCTGGGCAACAAGAGCAAAACTCGGTCTCAATAATAATAATAATAATATTGTGTGTGTCCAGCTGAAGATGTAATTTTAAAATTAATACATTTAGGAAAATAAAAGCAAACAGTAAAATAAGAAAAAAAACTGGCTGTTTTTAATTGTCATTTGCCTCTCAAGTATTAGGTTGCTTAATTTAGTGTAATTGCATGTTTGATAGCTAAATTTTGGATTGAGTACAATTGTAGCAGGAAATTAATATTGATCAAAGTAATTTTCCCAGAAAGATGAAGTGTTTTTCCTGTGGTGCCATGTATTCCCTGGCAGGGTGCTACTTGCCACATGGGTGCAAAATCAAGGACTTACAGTGATAAATATGAATCTCAGTGTGAAGGCTTGCCTACTCATGAGATAGAGTGTGTTATATTTTACTCCAGCACCAACAAATATACATTGAAAATATACATCTAAGAAGATGACCTAGATTTTGGACCTTACCTGAAAAGCACCTGGTAGACCAAGCCCATCTCATTGTTAAGGTAAAACACAACTAGAGGCTATGAATTATGTAGTTTTATTTATCCATTAATTGTTCTAATCCTCAGCTCGTTCAATTGTAATGTATGTATCTTCAAACTTGATATTTTGAATGTCAAAGGTTACTACATCCTATGCCATCACTTTCTCATGTAATTCCTAAATTATTAAATATGTTTTTTCCCTGTTTTTAGGTATCCTTCTTTATTAATAACATCTTATTTTTGGGAGTCCCAAATTCAACACATTTCCTTGAAACTTTAGAGGTAGTTACACATATCTCTAAATTAGACATGACCATTACTCACTAACAGTATGAATAGCGGAGCCAGAACTTGGCTATTATGCCTCCAGATCAGACCTATAACCATTTTTCCTCTAATATATGATGAGTGTCCATTTCTAAGAGCTCTTCTACTCCCTCTGGCTTATTGTCTTGGTGTTGCCATCATTGTTAATCTTCCATTGATTTACCTAGGCCAATAGAGCTTTTGCAGAATAAGGAAGATAATACTTTATTTCTCTCTTTTGGGTAGAGTCAAAGATGACCTGGATTAGTGTTGCCTGGCCTCTGCACAGCATAAAGGCCAACTCTTTCATTTCAAACACATATAACCCATTCTCCCATTATGCATATGTACCTGCAGGATGTCAAGAACATGGGGGAATGCCAGTGTCTTCACATGCCATACAATCCTTCCACTGCTCAGAAAGACTCACTTATTCCATATGGCTAAAACTTAAAACCACTTGAGATTTCCATGGAAATTGCATTAAATTGGAAAATTATTTGCATACACTTTTGTTGTTTGTGCAGCCTAGGAATACACAGCTTTATTGTTTGTGGCTGGCTGGTAGGCTATACCCTTGTAGGCTGCTTTGTTGGAATACATTATGAAGGAAATCAACAGATTCCCTCTGATTGGGTTTATGCAAAGACAGGGACAGCAAGAAATTAAAGACTGAGAGAAAGGGGAAGTTGGTGCATTTATTCCTTTGACTCCATCACTCTTTGGGCACACCATTGGGTTGGCTCCGTCACTCCACTGAAAGCCATAGCAGCTGTGGGTTTCTCCATGTGGATGCCTTCTCTATATTCCAGTAATCACTCCTAGGTGTAAATAGCAACAGTATCCTCCGCAACTCCATGTTATGGAGTATACGATCACACTTTGGTTGCCTTCATTCTTCACCCAGCAGCCATAAATCACACACAAGCTTAAAGCCTTCCACTGACTTCCATTAAACTTAGAATAACATACACACCACAAACCACATCTATAAAGTGCAACCAGACTTGACTCATCCACCTTTCCAGACTCTCGTTGCCACCATTTAAAGGCCTCATCCTGGTCTCAAAACCCAGCAATATCTGCTCCTGATTATATCTCCAACATCTCATCCCACTTTCCATTTAGGTTTCTACTTTCCAAAGATTTTGTTTTTCTGCCATTTCCTTAAACACACTGAAACTTTTCTTGATGAAGAAAAGTTCATCCTTGCTATTACTACTTCCTAGAATGCTCTTCCCTGTTTCTTTCCAAATTAGTTCATTCTCATCCTTCAGGTCTCTGCCCAGTAGTCACTGCCTCTGAAGGATCTTTCTGAACATCTTAAGTTGACCACCCCAATTACTTTCGATTATATCATCACCTTATTTTATTTCATTTATGACGTTACATAACAACCATAATCATTTTTCACTTATTTAGTGATGGTCTTCCCTAATGAGAATATAAGCTTCATTCATGCAATAATCTTGCTATTGGGGTTTACCACTGTAACCTCACAAAACAAATCTGGACTAATAGATGGCACTCAATACCTGTTTCTTGAGTGAAACTAAGTATAATGTACTTTGAAGTAAAAGGCATATATCTCTCTTCAAGCAAAAGTATTTGTTAGGTAGAAATCATTACTCATCCTCTCTGCTTGAATTTTTCCATAACCACAGTGTTCCCTAAGGTCTTTTACTTACAACTACACATATTGTTCCTGCTTCCAGCTCCAGATGCTGATGTTGGGGTGAGGATGGTGATATAGTTTTGCTATGTCCTCACCCAAATCTCATCTTGAAATATAACTCCCATAATTCCCATTGTGGTGTGAGGGACCTGGTGGGAGATAATTAAATCATGGTAGCCGTTTCCCCCATACTGTTCTCATGGTAGTGAATAAGTCTCATGAGATATAATGGTTTTATAAGAGGTAACCCCTTTGGCTTGGCTCTAACTCTTCTCTTGTCTGCCACCAAGTGAGATGTGCATTTCACCTTCTGCCATGATTGTGAGGCCACGTGAAACTGTAGGTCCATTAAGCCTCTTTCTTTTGTAAATTTCCCAGTCTGGGTATCTTTATCAGCAGTGTGAAAACAGACTAATACAATGGGAAGTTGGCAAGCAGAGACTAGAGTGAAGTTCTTCTGGGATTTTTTTCCAGGTTGTTCCTTCACAGGTAAAGAATTAAACATTGCAGAAATCTCCTTGATGTATCCAGTATAAATATAGTTCCCTCTCTTAGCTTAGAATCCTGAAAACATTATCTTTCCTATTTTTCTGTCCTATTGGTTTCATCTATGGGTATCTGAAAGGGTTTATAGGTCTCTCTGTTGAAGCTATAACCCCATAATTCATCTGGAATATGAATACTGGGCACTCAATAGTTGTTTACTCAATAGCTGTTTGCAAAATTCAAATGGACAGAAATTTGTATTCTTACTTAAGACTCACCCTGGATATTTTCTGTGACACATGCTTTTGGAAGGTTTTATTTGACAATTTTTTAGGGTATTTGTATTAGTCAGTGTTCTCCAGAGGGACAGAACTAATAGGATGTATGTATATGGAAGGGAGTTTATTAAGGAGAATTAACTGACATGATCACAAATTGAAGTCCCACGATAGGCCGTCTGCAAGCTGAGGAAGAAAGAAGCCAGTAGTGGCTCAGTCTGAGTCCAAAAGCCTCAAAAGTAGGAAGCTGACAGTGCAGCCTTCAGTCTGTGGGCCAAGGGCTAAGAGCCCCTGGCAAACCATTGGTGTAAGTTCAAGAGTCCAAAGACTGAAGAACCTGCAGTCTGATGTCCAAGGGCAGAAAGCATTCAGCACAGGAGAAAGATGAAAGCCAGAAGTCTCAGCAAACCAGCTTATCTCGCCTTCTTGTACCTGCTTTGTTCTAGCCCTGCTGGCAGCCAATTGGATGGTGCCCACTCACACTGAAGGTGAGTCTCCCTCTCCCAGTCCACTGACTCAAATGTTAATCCACTCTGGCAACACCCTCACAGATATACCCAGGAATAATACATTATCAGCTATCTAGGCCTCCTTCAATCCAATCAAGTTGACACCTAATATTAACATCACAGTATTCTATATCACTAGAGAAACATCAAACTAACTCTTATAACTAACTCCTAATCTATGAGCAATTTTGAGTTTAAGCATCAGGAACCATCAGGATGATAATTAAGTCTCTAATTTTAATTTTAAAACATTTTATGTTTTAAAAAACTTAAGGGTTTAACTTGTTCAGATTATAGGGATCCACAATCGCACTGGTGTATTTTCAGGGGATGGGCAAAGTGGCGGGGGATATGATACCTGTTATTAAAGAGTAGCTTGCTCCCATGACTATTGTGTTCTTTTCCTTTTATTTGTTCCTCTGATATTTGACACAAATTAACAATTTTCTGATTGTTCAGAAGGAATGTATTTGTCAATATTTCAGTTATTCATAATAATCTATATATTCTTGTGAAGCAGTATTTAGTATACTTATCCATGTTGAAGCAAGCAAATGAATTTATATTTAACATCTCTATGAAAATGAAAGCATTGTCTGTAATAAAGTATTTGTACATTATATGTAAAATATTTGTATGTACTATTATATATAAAGTATACATAATTATATGTGTGTGTAAACGTATATGCATATACATATGTATTATTGTTAAGATCAAGTTTGTTCTCAGCTAAGTCTGTGTTTAACTTTTCCAACAGGCCTCCACAATAATAAAATTGTCAAGCCATTTTTCCTTAACAATTACTGACTCCAGCTATAAATCCCTAAACTGGTCAATAACCTATAACCCAGCACCTTTCGAAATGGAATGTGGGATATTTATGCTCCCCCTGAGAATAGCTTGTATATAAAGTCCCAAACAGCAGTGTGTGCTGACCAGGACCACCGTTCTTGAGCAATAACACAAACACAATAGCATCGGCATCTTCCCTTCTGTCTTCCCTCCCCCACTTGTAATGCCTGAGACCACTTTTCTTGGAAGGCTTGAATCGCACCCAACTTAACGTATTAGGTGCTAGCTTAGCACACGCGGCACTAAACCACACCACAGCTCATTAACCTTTAGACTATAAAAAAAGAAAGAAAAAACTTGCAGAAATGCCAGTTTAACTTTCCATTTCAATAACAGGGTTTAGGGTTAACAAAGAAAGAAAACACAAAACCTCAGACTGTGTGGTCATTATTATTAAGAATCGTTCATTTCATAATTAGTTTTTAAGTCATAAAGTAAAGCATCTGAGGAAAATTAGCTTCTAATTGTATATTTTATTTAAAATTCACTATGTCATGTTTTTCAAAAATATATTAGTCTAACTTGAATATAGTGTAAAGTTGAATAATCCCTTTACAATATACTGGAGTTTTTTTCAAAAATATTAAGCACATGTAAGACCTTTTTCCTAATATATTCTCTGACCATTAAACAAATATTTATTAAGCGTTATATGCTAGGCACAGCTTAAAAATCACAGAAATACACTGGAGAATAAAACAGACACAAGCTGCTGTCCTCAGGGTGCTTACATGCATCTTAGTGTTTTGCATCATCCTCTAATATATGCTTATATGTGTCTTTCCCTTCAGGATGAGGGTAAATTTGACAACGGTCAAAGTCCAAAATACGTGATTCCCATTCTGGTTTGTTTGACATATACCTCCTTTCAAAGAAAAAATCATTTGTACATTAAAAATTAAAGTATTTTTATTGTCCTAGAAGCATGAAGATAAGCAGCGAATATTGAGGTATCGAAATGCTTCTCCCTACGTGTACTCTATCATGTGCCACACTGTCCCCAAGAGACAGGTCACAGACAGGAGGAGATATGTGCTCTAGAAAAATAAGTGTGTCAGCTCAGTAGCTCCAGACAGCAGTATATTGGAGGCCTTAACTGGTAGCAGAGTGCTGGGACGGGATGCTTCTTGGTGGTTCAAACTTTGCTATATTTTTCGAGATACCTGAAAATATAATAAGCTGTCAGAAAACTATGGCTTGTCATAGTGACTTAGATTATGTGTGTATGCATATATGTATGCATATGTGTGTATGCATACATACGCACATGTATACATATGTACACACATGCATACACATGGACATATATGTATGTATACACATATATACATATACATAATCTAAGTCACTGTAACAAGTCAGTGTTTATATATGTAAGTCAGTATATAGATGAACACAATTGATTATTACACAAAATGGGGGGTACAGGACCCAATCCCCTACACAGTCAAAAATCTGCATATAACTTTTGACTCTCCAAAATCTTGACTACTAGTAGCCTACTGTTAACTGGAAGCCTTACTGATAATATAAACAATTGATTAACACATATTTTGTATGTTATATACTATATTCTTACAATGAAGTAAGCTAGAGAAAAGAAAATGTTACTAAAAAAATTCTAAGAAAGAGAAAATACATTTATTATTCATTAAGTGGAAGTGGATCATGATAAAGGTCTTCGTCTTCATTGCCTTCATGTTGAGAAGGATGAGAAAGAAGAGGAGAGGTTGGGCTTGTGGTCTTAGGGGTGGCAGAGGCAGAAGAAAATCTGTGTAGAAGTGGACCAGTGCAGTTCAAACCTGTGTTATTCAAGGGTCACCTGTATATACATTTCTCTCTCTCTGTATATACATATACACATATGTATACATGTATATGGAGTGTGTGTGTGTGTGTATGTGTGTGTGTGTAGAGAGAGAGAGAGAGAGAGACAGGGACAGAGAGCACTTACTACATATCAGGCATTTTGCTAGTTGCTAAGGTTATTAAAAACATGAAAGGGCCGGGCGCGGTGGCTCACGCCTATAATCTCAGCCCTTTGGGAGGCCGAGGTGGGTAGATCATGAGGTCAGGAGATCAAGACCATTCTGGCCAACATGGTGAAACACCGTCTCTACTAAAAATACAAAAATTAGCTGGGTGTGATGGCATGCACCTGTAGTCCCAGCTACTTGGGAGGCTGAGGCAGGAGAATCGCTTGAACTCAGGAGGCAGAGGTTGTAGTGAGCCAAGATCACACCACTGCACTCCAGCCTGGTGACAAAGTGAGACTCTGTCTCAAAAAAATAAAAACAAAATAAAAAATAAAAATAAAAGAAGACAAGTCCCACAATTTTCACTCTATTTGGGGAAGTGATGGTTATAGGTTAGGGTCCTGCATTTATTATTACGGGAGGCTTAGACACATGGTTAGCTAAGAGAAGTCTTCTAAGAAAATAAAGCACCTGATTTGAATTAATTTTTTTGGCACCCACCATGTGTTAGGAGCCTGAATGAAATTTTAGTCTAATGTGCTTTGCAGTGGAAGGCAAATATTTTTGTTCAACAAAGGCACTGGGAATTCAATAATGAATAACATGGTCATGGTTCTTGCCCGAAGGAGACAAAAGTATAGTGAGGAGATGAGACACTTTTAATTGCAGAAAATTATATGTACATCCCAACCGTGGAGAGGCAGGCTTGGCCAAGTGCAGCATAGGTAGGGAAATCCTGGCCAAGGGGACAATTGAGCAAAGACTAAAGAATGGATAGAAACAGTAAGATTACACAGACTGAGCATAAATAATTTGGTGTTGCTACTGTGTAAACACAAGCAAAGAATGGAGTGAGTTTCTATATTCTTGAGAATTATTCTGTCATACAGTAAGAGAACCAGACTGAGAGTGAGAAGACCTGAGCTCTAGTTCCAGAAGAAAGATCTTGGGGAAGTCATTGCAGGCCAATAATCTAGGCATTTCAGAATAATTTGGGGAGAGAATAATAGTTTAAAAATAAGGGTGAAGTATGCATGACTCCAGGGTCATCTCCTGCCCTTCAGTCCTGTCTCAACTGAAGGTTCTTTTCACTCACCTACTTGATATGACAAAAATGATGAAAACATTTACTGCCAACGTCAGGATGGTTGCAAAAAATGAATGAAATAGTGAATGTGAAATTGTATTCAAATATTAATCAATAACGCTGTTGCTTAGAAATGGATATATAAAATAGACACCAAGATTTATCAAGATTTATACTGGGAAATTTAAATCTGCTTTAGGGAGAAAGATAAAGCAGTTCTAATTAACATGTTCCAAAGCAACTCAAAATATCTACTGTGCACTTAGCCACTGGATGTCTGTTTCAATAAAAGGGTGCTTAGAGTTTTTGTCCGGGGTGGAAAAAAGAAAACAGTATGTCCTTCAGAATTGTTTTAAGTCTTCTGGGATCTACTTTTTGTAATTGAGAGACCAAAAAAAAAAAAAAAATAGATAGATATTTACAACTTATCTTTGGAAAGGAAGATGAAATGTCATAATGTTGTCAGTTCTCCTAATAGTAAGTGGTGTATCAGATGCAATCTTATTTGAAACTCAGTGGGATTTTTCTCATAATGTCATATATTTTTACTAAATTTTACTAACGTGGAAAAATTAAGTAATTTAGTTTATCCAAGGTTATTCTTAAAGGATAAATGATAATGTGTGTGTATATATACATAAAAATGAAAAACTAAAAGTAAATTAAAATGACCGTTTAGCCAATATATTCATCAGTAGCATCAGTAGCTTTCTAAGCTTTGAGATTGGCTTTGAAAACACTATATGAAAAAAATGATGAAAATAGATTATATATTTAAAATAACTAAAAATTTTGGTGAGAAAATGTCAAAATTCTGGGAATAAAGCAAATAATGGATTGAGAAAAAATAATTGCATACATAGCAAATTTTATCTCCTTATATAAAAAATGTAAATGGCACCAATAATGATGTGACATTTTACCCTTATTACAGTGATCAATCTAAAAAGTAAATTCCAACCAGGCAAAGTTACATTTATACGGTATCTTCCTACATTATTTGAAGAGTATAAATTGCTATAGCCCTGTGGAAAGTAATTTGACAGTATGCAGCAAAAATAACAGTATTAATCGTTGTGATTTGGTAAACATTCTATGAATGTATCCTAAGGAAACAACTTAAAAGCAAAAGAAGTTATACACATGAAGGCATTGATTACAACATTACTTGGAAATAAATGAGAACCAGTCTCATTGGAAAAGTAGGATAATTCAAAAGCCAGGTAATGTAATTAAATAACAGTATAGTGCTTTTACTTAACGGTATTTTATGTGAGCACTAATGGAATAATAATTAAAAGCTTTAGTGATAGGAAAATGCATACATAATTTACGTGAGAAAGCAAAATTAAAAACTGCATATAGGCCGGGCGCAGTGGCTTATGCCTGTAATCCCACCACTTTAGGAGGCAAGGCTGAGGTGGGTGGATCACCTGAGGTCAGGAGTTCAAGACCAGCCTGACCAACATGGTGAAACCCTGTCTCTACTAAAAATACAAAATTAGCCAAGCATGGTGGCACATGCCTGTAAACCCAGCTACTTGGGAGGCTGAGACAGGAGAATCACTTGAACCTGGGAGGCGGAGGTTGCAGTGAGCCAAGATTGTGCCATTGCACAACCAGCCCGGGCAACAAGAGAGAAGCTCCATCTCAAAAACAAAACAAAACAACTCAACTGTATAAAGATACTATGATTGCACTTAAATAAGGACAATAAATGCAATTAATAGAAATACTTCAGAAACTAGCTCTTAATAACATTAAAAAAACAAATAATTTTTAATAAAAAATCTATAGAAAGGATGCATTATTTTGAAAACTAGTAAATAAAAGCATCAAACATTTATCTTGACACTTCTGTATAAAGTATACTTGGGGTAGCTAATAGTTGACATATTTTTATATAGGAGTGTTCTAGCTAATTAAAAAAATAAAACCAGGAATTCAAATCAGTCACTTGTGTGCCTTGAAGGACTTTGAGACCTATATCAGTTAAAGGACTTTCAGTTGTGAGGAACAGAACCAACCGTGGTTTTCTGGAGCAAAGATAAAACAAGTAGGAGATTGGAGGTTGAAATAATTGATGGAAAGTTGGAAAACCAGGCTTAGAAAGTAACACAGGCTACACTTCAGACATCCAAGAAGTAGGAAGCCATTCAACTATCTTTTAGGAGTCACATTCTGGCCAGGATTCTGAGGCTCTGGGACCTTGCTACTGCTGCTTCTGCATATGAATTTTAACCTCTCTCCATCTCTGTCATACCTGTTCAAGATTCAAATCCTGGACATAAGCATCTACATTTTTGAGCCTAGAGGTCATGTGCACATATGTTTCTCTAGGAGAGTGGTTAAAACAAGGGAGGCTTTCATACTTCCTGATTCTGTAAAATGGAGAAGGCAATGCCTTATGCCAATACCAAAAAGCTAACACGTATTCACTGTGCAATTTGTTAATCAAAAAGCAATAAATAATAGAAGACACCAGAGAAACAGAAGAAATTCCACGCCTGCTAGGTACAGGATAGGAGACATCTCATTTGTGTCATCATTTAATCCTCACATCTTCAAACTCTTCATGAAAGATACTCTTGTTACCTTTCACATAAACTCATAATTCAGGAGAATAAGTGAGGTTGCTCATGTGAAAGATACTCTTGTTACCTTTCACATAAACTCACAATTCAGGAGAATAAGTGAGGTTGCTCATGTAAGGCCAAGGTTTAAATCTAAGTCTTTATAACCATGAAACTCAGCTGCTGTGGGAATCCAGAAAGAAGAAATTATATGCAATCGATGGATTGACTCAACAGATGACATTTACTTTAAACCTTGAAAGTTGAGTAAAAGTTTTGACATCTACCAATAGGGAAGGAGAATATCAGACAGCGGGAACAACATGAGCAAGAATAGAAGAAGGAGTAAACTTTGGAAGTCTTGGGAAAGTCTTGGGAAAAGTATTAAGAACACAGATTGAGGTTAAGACTAAGTTTTAGAAACCTTTGAAGGGCAATCTAAGAAAAGAATTTGGTCTTGACTCTGAGCATTCCTGGGAACCACTAGGTAATCTTGGACAGCGTGGGTAATATTATCAGAACTATGCTTCAGGAACACTAATTTGACAAAATTTTTATGAAACTATCAGCCGATATACACTAATCTTATTAAAAGGATGTGGCTGGCGCTTTCCACTCTTCATTCAAAGACAAAACAGTGTTCCTTATATGTCTTGTACTGAAATAATCTTGAAGGAAAACTCTTCCCGTGGATAACTTTAATATAAATAGCCACCTTTCCACTCGTATTAAGGTAAAAAATCACACATACAGCAATATTTGCTTTTTGAACAGCTAATGTTTTATTTAAATTAAAAGTGGTAGTTGAACATATAAAAATTTCTAAGGATGCTTCATGTTTAATGTAGACCTAATATTTTATTTAGAGAACAAGGAATGAAACCAAGGAAGATAGAATGACGTGAAAGACATCAAATTATAAATTAGTGGCAAAGCTAAAAAAAGTCTAATTTAGCAATCTGGACTCTCAATTCCAATTATGTCTTATTTTACCACACAATTGCTGTCTTCTCTCCTGGCTGCTCTGGAACAAAAACAATCTCATAGAAATTGCTGCAGGTAACCAAACATTCTTTTATAATTTAAGAATGGTCTCTTATATTCCTTTTGCATTTTACTTATCCAAATTTTGTAAAAGTTGACAAGGACATCATCTTAAAAACACCTAACCTAATCTGACTCCAAAAACTATATCTTGAAACCTGACTTCTAAGTTGTAAAATTATCAACAGATCAGCAAACTGGCCATTTAGATATCTAATTCCAATGAGAGATGAAAAATCATAGGAAATTACATGATTTTTATCTTTCTACGTAGAAATAGCAAAGGAAGATTTATTTCTAAACCACCTAGTTTCTCAACCAAAAAAAAAAAATAAAAAAATAAAAAATAAAAAAAAACTCAAAATACGTGTCAAGGGAGCGTTTTAGGTTTTTAAGTAGAAATTATCAATATGATCTGTCATCATTATTTACTACATGGGCTGCCCATTTATTTTTCTTTGAAAACAAAGGAAATTTAATCTTCCTTATTTTCTTTACTTAGCTAACTATATGGCATAGTATTTTGAAAGGGTTAAATAATTTCCTTCTCTTCTGCACATTTATTTTTTTTCTTTTTGTGTGTGAGGTTCCCCACTAACCATAGCTCTGTCCAAAAGGAAATTAAAATGAAATACATAAGGCATGCTGGGACTTCACACTTCAGAGACTTACAAAGCAATATGGCCTGGTTAAATTGATTGTCACTTTAACTGCCCACAGCTACTCTTCAGGAAGAGGGCTTACGGTTTTACTGTTCTTAACGGGACCATATCCCTTTTCCAATAGCTTAATTTAGGTTGTGCTGAAATTCCTATTAAAATCAGAGTCATTAATATTTCATTAAAAATACCCATGATGTCAGAAGCAGTCATTCTGAGCCTGCCAGGTTTCAAAGAAAACTACTCTTTCTTTATCGGGTTGTGCTAACATCCTGATATCTAAATTCACTTTACATTTTTTCATCAACTTGAACAAAAAACAAAAATGAAAGAAGGAATATATCAAATGACTCCCATTATCTGGTGCCTTCTGTGTTTTGATGTCTTCAGATGATACCATTCACTCTTGACAATATGATCTTAAAACCTGACTTTAAGGATGTCAAATTATCAACAGATCAGCAGGGTGACCATTTAGATATTTTACTTTTGCACCACAAAATTAGAGCGTTTGACAAACAGATATGGGGTTTCTGTGTGTCAAGTGTACTGAAGGATTTTATTTAACAAAAGTCCTCTAGCCAGAGCCACCTTAAAATCACAGAGCTGTCACATGAATACATATATAAAATCCCAATCTTAACTAAAATGCATCGTCATGGACTTAGACAATTACTTGTAGATATTCATTATTCTTCACTATTTGATTTAGAGAAAACTTGTGTGACAGAGTCTGGTTGAAAGCTTCGATTTTTAGTGTTTGGTTTTAGAGAGAACATGACTGCCCAAATAGCCAGATAAAAATGTGATGGATCTCTTACTCAACTGAGTTAACACTCATTCCTAAACCTGACTCATTGTCCTGGCCTTCCAGCCCAATTCATCTTCATTGTATCACATTCTACATCTTCACCTGCCCTATGACTTCTAAATATTCACATTTTCAACATGATGACTTTCTCTATGAAGTTCTGTATAAGCAGTTCTCTGTTCTAGAATACCTTTTCTTTTCCACCCCTTCTTCTAGGAAATATCTATAGTCCACACATGCTTTAGGAATCAGCTAAGATGCTATTTCTTCAGCTGGGAACTCTGCTCAATGATCTCATGGCCTACAGCCTTTCCCCCAAAATAGCCAGTGACTACTGTTAGACCAGGGATTTTCTATGGCATGTTTGCAATTGTCTCCTTAGCATTTAACATGGTGCCTGGCATATACTAGCTCCTCCTCATGGTGGGTTGTTCTTGATAAACCTAATGTAAGAGATTCAGAAAATAAAGCATATGGGTTGGTTCCAATACTAAGAAATGGATGAGACAGGTAGCTTTCTGGCAAAGTTTACAGAATGGCCAAAATTTTGCCACAAACAGAAATGCACAAAGTATATTGTGAGGTGGCAAGTAAGTGACTTTCCCAAATTGCAGCAATGACAGATAAGGCAGAAATGTAAGTAAGGCTCAAGTATGAATTTTAAGTGCAATATTAAAAAAAATACCTCTCCTTTCCAGGTTCCTCTTCATTGTTTTAATGGACCTAAATATGATTTGCAACTTATTCCCTTGATATTCCTTTTAGTTAAGAACAATTGGTGGAGGACAACACGATGTACACACTCCTCAAATTAGAGCACTATCTTACCTGAATAGAAATCATTCATACCATCAACTGGGGAATATTGCCCAAACCCAGTGGTACAGGCTCTGCCATTTTCTTTCTAACCTTTTCCCCTTCAGTGCTCAAGTAAATCACTTTATTTCATTCTCAGAGAAAATGTAAGAAACTAAAAATCTACATGCTCTCCAATATTCCAGAAAGTTAATATTTAAATTTCATTCAGAAATTTTCCATTGCACACAGGGAATGAGCTATCTAAAAGAAGTTCAGCCCAAAGAAGGCATTTTTTAACTTAAAATTGAGATTTCCCACTATGTTTCTCAATAAGAATGAATTGGATTTTATGCTACCATGTTCATATTCTTTAAGTAATATATAATGATGGCTGAAAAAGTAATTAATACAAATAATTTTTAAAAATAAATCAAAATGTTTCACTGGCAAATGAATGATTAGTACCAAAGCCTGGCAGAGACACAACAAAAAAAAGAATTTTAGACCAATATCCTTGATGAACATTGTTGCAAAAATCCTCAATAAAATACTGGCAAACCAAATCCAGCAGCACATCAAAAAGCTTATCCACCATGACCAAGTGGGCTTCATCCCTGGGATGCAAGGCTGGTTCAACATATGCAAATCAATAAACGTAATCCAACATATAAACAGAACCAAAGACAAAAACCACATGATTATCTCAATAGATGCAGAAAAGGCCTTTGACAAAATTCAACAACCCTTCATGCTAAAAACTCTCAATAAATTAGGTATCGATGGGACGTATCTCAAAATAATAACAGCTATCTATGACAAACCCACAGCCACTATCATACTGAATGGGCAAAAACTGGAAGCATTCCCTTTGAAAACTGGCACAAGACAGGGATGCCCTCTCTCACCACTCCTATTCAACATAGTGTTGGAAGTTCTGGCCAGGACAATCAGGCAGGAGAAGGAAATAAAGGGTATTCAATTAGGAAAAGAGGAAGTCAAATTGTCCCTGTTTGCAGATGACATGATTGTATATCTAGAAAACCCCATTGTCTCAGCCCAAAATCTCCTTAAGCTGATTAGCAACTTCAGCAAAGTCTCAGGATACAAAATCAATGTACAAAAATCACAAGCATTCTTGTACACCAATCACAGACAAACAGAGAGCCAAATCATGAGTGAACTCCCATTCACAATTGCTTCAAAGAGAATAAAATACCTAGGAATCCAAATTACAAGGGATGTGAAGGACTTCTTCAAGGAGAACTACAAACCACTGCTCAATGAAATAAAAGAGGATACAAACAAATGGAAGAACATTCCGCGCTCATGGGTTGGAAGAATCAATATCGTGAAAATGGCCATACTGCCCAAGGTAATTTATAGATTCAATGCCATCCCCATCAAGCTACCAATGACTTTCTTCACAGAACTGGAAAAAACTACTTTAAAGTTCATATGGAACCAAAAAAGAGCCCGCATGGCCAAGTCAATCCTAAGCCAAAAGAACAAAGCTGGAGGTATCACGCTACCTGACTTCAAACTATACTACAAGGCTGCAGTAAGCAAAACAGCATGGTACTGGTACCAAAACAGAGATATAGACCAATGGAACAGAACAGAGCCCTCAGAAATAACGCCGCATATCTACACTATCTGATCTTTGACAAATCTGACAAAAACAAGCAATGGGGAAAGGATTCCCTATTTAATAAATGGTGCTGGGAAAACTGGCTAGCCATATGTAGAAAGCTGAAACTGGATCCCTTCCTTACACCTTATACAAAAATTAATTCAAGATGGATTAAAGACTTACATGTTAGACCTAAAACCATAAAAACCCTAGAAGAAAACCTAGGCAATACCATTCAGGACATAGGCATGGGCAAGGACTTCATGTCTAAAACACCAAAAGCAATGGCAACAAAAGCCAAAATTGACAAATGGGATCTAATTAAACTAAAGAGCTTCTGCACAGCAAAAGAAACTACCATCAGAGTGAAAAGGCAACCTACAGAATGGGAGAAAATTTTTGCAACCTACTCATCTGACAAAGGGCTAATATCCAGAATCTACAATGAACTCAAATAAATTTACAAGAAAAAGCAAACAACCCCATCAAAAAGTGGGCGAAGGACATGAACAGACACTTCTCAAAAGAAGACATTTATGCAGCCAAAAAACACATGACAAAATGCTCATCATCACTGGCCATCAGAGAAATGCAAATCAAAACCACAATGAGATACCATCTCACACCAGTTAGAATGGCAATCATTAAAAAGTCAGGAAACAACAGGTGCTGGAGAGGATGTGGAGAAATAGGAACACTTTTACACTGTTGGTGGAACTATAAACTAGTTCAACCATTGTGGAAGTCAGTGTGGTGATTCCTCAGGGATCTAGAACTAGAAATACCATTTGACCCAGCCATCCCATTACTGGGTATATACCCAAAGGATTTTAAATCATGCTGCTATAAAGACACATGCACACGTATGTTTATTGTGGCACTATTCACAATAGCGAAGACTTGGAACCAACCCAAATGTCCAACAATGATAGACTGGATTAAGAAAATGTGGCACATATACACCATGGAATACTATGCAGCCATAAAAAAAGGATGAGTTCATGTCCTTTGTAGGGACATGGATGAAGCTGGAAACCATCATTCTCAGCAAACTATCGCAAGGACAAAAAACCAAACACCGCATGTTCTCACTCATAGGTGGGAATTGAACAATGAGAACACACGGACACAGGAAGGGGAACATCACACACTGGGGACTGTTGTGGGGTGGGGGGAGGGGGCAGGGATAGCATTAGGAGATATACCTAATACCAAATGACGAGTTAATGGGTGCAGCACACCAACATGGCACATGCATACATATGTAACAAACCTGCACATTGTGCACATGTACCCTAAAACTTAAAGTATAATAATAATAAAATTAAAAAAATAATAAAGCAATCAAAATATTTCATTGGCACATGAATGATTAGTCTCTGGATACATGTATCAAGAAAGAGGAAGCATTCTGATTCAGGATCATTTCGAAAAACAGAATGAAGAATGTACTTATAAGAAGAAAATGAAATTATTAGCCAGTTGAATCCTAAAGGAAAAAAGGAGAAAATAGAAAGGAAGTAGTCCACAGGCTTTTCTGGTCCAAGCAATGACTCAAAATTAGATGTGATAACTATGTGTAACCATTTGAATTACATAAGCATTACAGAAGGATAAAAAAAATGTTAAAATACAAGAGATTATGTGATAAGAAAATAAGAATTGTGGTCTGAATAAAAGGAGGAAGCACTCTGAGATGTGTTATCTTGGTTCCTCTATTTTATAAGTAAAAGATAAAACCACATTTTTATAATATTTAGTTACTTATTTGAGCAAGTAGATATACAGGATTATCTAAACCTGCCAAATTGATGTCCCAGTCAAGCATCCTTTATTTCTAAAATGGTAGGGCAATAACAAAAAGGACAATCTGATCTTGTCTCTCTCTTTCTCTCTTTTTTTTTTTTTTTTTTGATTGAATGAAAAGAGGAAATGCTCAGAAGTTCACAAGAGACAGAGCAGCCATAAACTCTCAGTTTGATCTCCAGGCCAAAGACATGTAGATAAATTCAGATTCAGCTAGGGCAGGATTAACACAAGACATGATTGAATCGGAGCAAAGACAGCCAGCCCAGACTCCCCTGCCTGATTTCTGGCACTCAATCCATTTTGATTGTACCTTAGCCAGGGCCTGTAATGCATTGAACATCTGCTTAACTATATTCTGTATTGCAGTAAAATCAAAAGGAGGTGCAGTGGGGGCAGTGCTCGCATTCAGCAGTTTCCCTGCTTAGATGGCTCACTGGATTTGCTGATAAAGAAAGAAAGAAATAATAGAGGAAGAGAAGAAAAGAGAAGCGAAAAAAAATCAGATGCATAAAACATAACTAAAACATATTTCAAAGCATCATTTGGCTAGAATGACTCAGAACACATGAAAATTATACTACAGAATCTTCATTTTAATACTTCTAGGTTAAAAGCTCATTTTCACCTGGTAAGTGTATTT
This sequence comes from Nomascus leucogenys, assembly GCF_006542625.1. Classification (NCBI taxonomy): domain Eukaryota; kingdom Metazoa; phylum Chordata; class Mammalia; order Primates; family Hylobatidae; genus Nomascus; species Nomascus leucogenys. Next base: position 53,275,384 of record NC_044394.1, read on the forward strand.
GACAGGTAGATTGTTCTTTTCTCTCAAGTGCTAAGTAGCATTATAATTCAGTCCTGCAGTAGGCAAACTTTTTCTGTAAAGGGGATGATAATATTTTAGGATGTGCAGGCCAGACAGTCTCCTTCACAATGATACCACTTTGCTTGTATAGGGCAAAAGCAACCACAGACAACATGTTAAAAAAAAAAAATGGTGTGATTGTGTTTCAATAAAACTTTATTTAAAAATGGCCAGACCAATTTGATATGCATGCAGTCATCTGCCAACCCTGGTTCAGGCAATTGCCTTTATCATGCATTATTTAGAAACTAGGAATCTGCAAGCCTTTGACATACAAGGAGGAAAGTAAAGTAATTTTTTTTTGCATATTGACAAAGATCCAAACTTTGCAATTTCAAATCAAATCTCAAAAAAATTGAGTGGCATACACATGGTGAAAGAGCTAGTGAATGCTTAAAGTAGGATTCTAGCATGATTTATCAAACTCCAAAATCTGTACTTTTATAAGTTCATCCTGCTACTCTCTTCAAGTAAGTGGTCAAAATTTAGTAAGCAAATCAGGAAGTAATTAAGTACGCCTACTTTAAAAAGATGTGTTTTATAAAATTATCATGCCCCTCCAGACATGTGCTTAAGAAAATATATGTTTGGGAAATAATCGGGACCCAGAACTGCTCACAAAATTTAGTTCAAATGCTCCATTCTTAGTGAAAAATTTTATTTGCACAAAAGATTATGCATAAGTATTTTTCTTTACTGTTTCATGAAATATATTTTCCAGTTTATACCTTGCCCTTTATTTTTATGGTGTTTTTTGAAACATGAAAAAATACGTGAAATTGAAAATTTTAAAATTATTTCTATTATGATTTATTTTCCTCCTTTTGCTGTTGTGGAAAAGGAGGAAAAACTGGAAAGACCACTCTGAAGACCAGGTAAATATCCACCAATAGTTTATTCTAGTTTTAAAAATTACCTTATGATTTTAAGTCTGAAATTTATCTTGATACATGATTTCGAATAGGAGTAAAACTAATTTTTTTCCATAAGTCACTAATTGTGACTGTTTATTGAATAAACTGTCCCTTTTCAAAGGGTTTGAAAGGGCTTATTTTTATTAAATGCTATTTATATTTTTATTAAATACTAAAGTTTTGTATACCTAGTGTGATGGTTAATATCGAGTGTCAACTGGATTGGATTGAAGGATACAAAGTATTGGGTATGTCTGTGAGGGTGTTGTCAAAGGAGATTGACACTTGAGTCAGTGGGATGGGAAAGGCAGACTCACCCTTAACCTGGGTGGGCACAAGCTAATAAGCTGCCAGCACAGCTAGAATATAAGCAGGCAGAAAAATGTGAAAAGAGAGACTGGCCTAGCCTCCCAGCCTACATCTTTCTCCTGTGCTGGATGCTTCCTGCTCTTGAACATCAGACTCCAAGTTCTTCAGTTTTGGAACTCGGACTGGCTCTCCTTGCTCCTCAGCCTGCAGACCGCCTTTTGTAGGACCTTGTGATCATGTGAGTTAATACTTAATAAACTCATATATATGTTCTATTATATATTCCAACATGTGTATATATATATTCCATTAGTTCTGTCCCTCTAGAGAACCCTGGCTAATACAGATTTTGGTACCAGGAGTGGTTCTAGAGGAACCGAATATTAAGGATGAAGTTCTTTCACTGATTTTGGGGTTTCTGGAGTTGGCTGCTTAATATGATTAGACCCAAAAATGCTAGGGACTCTACTCCCAATAGTATGGAGAACACTGATAGTCCTTGGCATGAACTGTTTAGAGAGTTATGCAAAATAAATGCATTTGACACTCCTGATTCATCGCTCATGAGAGCCAAGGAGTTTAGTGATTCTATACATAATACTTTTGACCATATGTGGAGAGCCAAGGAACATAATGAAGCTGGTTGGTTGCTCCTAAGTTCAGTGGACAAGTGATGAAAGAAAATAATGAACTCAGGGATTCTATCTCCTAGCTTCAGAAGCAGATACTGAACCTCAAATCTGCCAAGATTGCCCTGAGTGAGTCTTATGTCCTGTAGAGAAAGAGCTGAAATTGTGGAAAAACAGACACAAGCTCTTATCATGCAAGTGGCTGACCTGCAAGGAAAGGTGCATGCACAGCCTCACCACGTGTCTACTGTTAAAGTGAGGGCACTGATTGGAAAAGAATGAGACCCTGCAACTTGGAATGGGGATGTGTGGGAGGACCCTGATGAAGCTGGGGATAGTAAGTTTGTAAACTCTAATGAATATTTTTTGCCAGAAGAAACAGCTTCCCCATCCCCAGTAGTGGCAACATCCTCTTCCTGACCCATGCTGCCATCAGCCTTTCCACCTTTGTCTGAGGAGATAAACCCTGTGCTGCCTGAGGCAACAGTGATGGCCTCCCATGAGGCAGTTGCCAGGCAAGATAATGTTGATTCTCCTCAGGAGCCACCCCCAACACTCCTGTTTGCTTCTAGACCTATAACTAGACTAAAGTCCTTGTGGGCCCATAGAGATGGGACTGAGAGTGTGACCCATGAGGAAGTGTGTTACACTTGAAAAGAAGTGCTTGAGTTTTCTAATTTACATAAACAGGAATCTGGAGAACAGGCATGGGAGTAGATATTAAGGGTGTGGGATGATGGTGAAAGAAACACAGAGTTGGATCAGGCTGAATTTATTGATTTGGGCCCACTAAGCAAGGACTCTGCATTTAATGTTGCAGCTTGGGGAGTTAAAAAAGGTCCTAAAAGTTTATTTATTTGGTTAGCTGAAATATGGATTAAAAGTTCGCCCACTGTGAGTGAGGTGGAAACGCCTGATCTCCCTTGGTTTAATGTAGAGGAACGGATCCAAAGGCTTAGGGAGATTGGGATGGTGGAGTGGATTAGTCACTTTAGACCTACTCATCCCAGCGGAGAAGGTCCAGAAGATATACCCTTGACCAATGTCTTGTGAAATAGATTTGTGAGGGCAGCATCTGCATCTTTGAAGAGCCCTGTAATTGCTCTTCTCTGTATATCAGATCTAACAGTGGGAACTGCAGTCACTCAACTAGAAAATTCAAAAGCAATGGGAATAATTGGATGCCAAGGCGGCAGGGACCAAGTGGCGGCACTCAAATGTCAAAGGCAAGGTGAGCATAGCTACTGTAATGAACAGCAGAGGCAAAGCAGCAATCAGAATAGTCTGACTCATGCAGAGCTATGGCACTGGCTAATTAATCACTGTGTTCCTAGAAGTGAAATTGATAGGAAACCTACTGCACCCCTACTTAATTTATATACACAGAAAACTTAGAGGTCGAATGGACAAAAGACTAATTTGAATTATAAAAACAGAGAATCATGCCCCTTCAATCAATTTCCAGACTTGAGCCAGTTTATAGACCCAGAACCCTTTTAATGAAGGGGAGGCTGCGTCTCCTTTAGGGAGGACACCACTACATTACTGACAATTTATGCAGTGAATCTTTATAGAGCAAGGCCCTGCCATCTTCTGCAGATAACTACTGGAACAGCAGTTGGCCCATTATTTGGCTTTGGTGGAAACTGAACATTTGACTATGGGTCCTCAAGTCACCATGTGACCTGAACTGCCTATCATGAACTGAGCGCTTTCTGATCCATCTAACCGTTAAGTGGGTTGTGCACAGCAGCATTCCATCATCAAATGGAAGTGGTATATATGTGATCAGGCTCAAGCAGGTCCTGAAGGCACAAGTAAGTTACATGAGGAAGTGGCTCAAATGCCCATAGTCTCCACTCCTGCCACCCTGCCTCCTCTCCCCCATCCTATACTGATGGCCTCAGAGGAGCTCCCCATGATCAGTTGACAGAGGAAGAGAAGACTAGGGCCTGGTTCACAGATGGTTCTGCATGATATGCAGGCACCACCTGAAAGTGGATAGCTGGAGCACTACAGCCCCTTTCTAGGACATCCCTGAAGGACAGTGGTGAAGAGAAATCTCCCCAGTGGGCAGAAATTTGAGCAGTGCACCTGGTTTTACACTTTGCATGGAAGAAGAAATGGCCAGATGTGCGATTATAAACTCATTCATGGGCTGTAGCCAATGGGTTTGGCTGGATGGTCAGGACTTGGAAGAAGCATGATTGGAAAATTGGTGACAAAGAAATTTGGGGAAGAGGTATGTGGATGGACCTCCCTGAGTGGTTAAAAACTGTGACGATATTTGTATCCCATGTAAGTGCTCATCAACAGGCGACCTCAGCAGAGGAGGATTTTAATAATCAAGGAGATAGGATGACTTGTTTTGTGGACACCACTCAGCCTCTTTCCCAAGCCACCCCTGTCATCACCCAATGGGCCTGTGAACCAAGTGTCCATTGTGGCAGGGATGGAGGTTACACATGTGCTCAGCAACATGGACTTCCACTCACCAAGGCTGACCTGGCTACAGCCACTGCTGAGTGCCCAATTTGCCAGGAGCAGAGACCAACACTGAGCCCTTGATATGGCACCATTCCTGGGGTGATCTGCTGGTGGCAGGTTGATTATATTGGACCTCTAACCAACATGGAAAGAGCAGAGGTTTGTCCTCACTGGAATAGACACTGACTCCAGATATGGGTTTGCCTATCCTGCACACAATGCTTCTGCCAAGACTACCGTCTGTGAACTCACAGAATGCGTTATTCACCATCATGGTATTCCACACAGCATTGTCTCTGACCAAGGCACTAACTTTATGGCTAAAGAAGTGCAGCAGTGGACTCATAATCATGGAATTCACTGGCCTTACCATGTTCTCCATCATCCTGAGGCAGCCGGATTGACAGATGGTGGAATGACCTATTGAAGTCACAATTACAACCCAACTAGGTGACAATACTTTGGAGGATTGGGGCAAAGTTCTCCAGAAGGCCCTATATGCTCTGACTCAGCATCCAATGTATGGTACTATTTCTCCCATAGCCAGGATTCACGGGTCTAGAAATCAAGGGGTGGAAGTGACACCACTCACCATCACCCCTAGTGATCCACTAGAAAAATTTTTGCTTCCTGTTCCTGCAACATTATGTTCTGCTGGCCTAAAGGTCTTAGTTCCAGAGGGAGGAACACTGACACCAGGAGACATGACAACGATTCCATTAAATTGGAATTTAAGATTGCCACCTGGACACTTTGGGCTCCTCCTACCTTGAAGTCAACAGGCTAAGAAGGGAGTTACAGTGTTGGCTGGGGTGACTGACCCAGACTATCAAGATGAAATCGATCTACTACTCCACAATGGAGGTAGGAAGAGTGTGCCTGGAATACAGGAGATCCATTAGGGCATCTCTTAGTATTACCATATCCTATGATTAATATCAATGGGAAACTATAATAGCCCAATCCAGGGAGGACTACAAATTACCAGACCCTTCAGGAATGAAGGTTTGGGTCACACCAACAGGAAAAAAAAAAAAAAAATCCACGACGTGCTGAGGTGCTTGCTGGAGGCAAAGGGAATACAGAATGGGTAGTAGAAGAAGGTAGTCATCAATACCAGTTATGACTACATGACCAGCTGCAGAAATGAGGACTGTAATTGTCATGAGTATTTCCTCCTTCTTTTGGTAAACATATTTGTGCATAAGAAAGTATCTTCATTTTATTTCCTTTCTCCTTTATCATATGACGTAAAATTTATTGACTTCACATCATCATTTAAGTACTGTTAACTTTATGTAATAATATTTGGGTTGGGCATTGGTGCCTTTCCGGTTGTAGGAAGGATAGTTGTATTATGTTAGGCATAATTATGACCTTATTCTTTTCTTCACTTGAAGATTATGTATGATCTCAGGAGATGTGTATGGGTTCAAGTTAACGAGGGGTGGACTTGTGATGGTTAATACTGCGTGTCAATTTAATTGGATTGAAGGATTCAAAGTATTCATCCTGGGTGTGTCTGTAAGGGTGTTGCCAAAGGAGATTAACACTTGAGGCAGTGGGCTGGGAAAGGCAGACCCACCCTTAATCTGTGTGGACACCACCTAATCAGCTGCCAGTTTGGCCAGAATATAAAGTAGGCAGAAAAACGTGAAAAGCCTAGACTGGTTTAGCCTCCCAGCCTACATCTTTTTCCTGTGCTGGATGCTTCCTGCCCTCAAACATTGGACTCTTAAGTTCTTCAGTTTTGGAACTCAGACTGGCTCTCCTTGCTCCTCAGCCTGCAGATGGCCTATTGTGGGACCTCGTGATCATGTTAATTAATACTCAATAAACTCCCCTTTATATATATATAAATATATATTTAAGTATATATTTATAGATAAATATATAAATATGTAATATAAATATATAAATATATATTATATATAAATATATGTGTGTGTGTGTGTGTGTGTGTGTGTATATATATATTCCATTAGTTCTGTCCCTCTAGAGAACCCTGACTAAAACAGCTAGCTTGGAAACTGTTTGAAAAATTTATTTTTAATTTCACTAATAAATGTTATTTCTTCTATAGCATCAAATTTCTACTTACTGCAACTCTATAATACTTAAACATTCCTTTATCCCTCAAACCTCACTAACTTTTCTCCCCTGTTTATTATCCAAACCTCATTTTAGGTTTTATTTGTATTGTTTACTTTTTGTAATTCCTTTAACCTAGACACAGATCAAATGCTTCCTGACAGAATGACAAGTTGAAGCATGAATATTAAGATGTTATATGTCAGTTGACTGAAAGGAAAATAAAAAGAGATGGGCAAGGGCTCTATGTGGGAAGTGCCAGCAAGTTGCTGGTCTTCAGCTGTGTTATGCATCATGCACTGAGGTCCACCCTTGTGGAACCAGCCACCATCTCTTCCCATTTGGATCAATCTTTACCTTTCTTGCCTCAAAGGTAAGGAGGTCTTGTGGATTTAAATATTTCACTTGCAGGGGCTCAACAATTGTTTTTTTCCAATCACAGTTATTTATTTCCTGCCAAGGAATTAGAATTAGGAGATTATACATTGGTCTGCTTGAGATTACTATTTTGCAAGAGGATGATGAGGTTAGCATGAGAAGGCTAAACTAGACTGCTTCTTCTAACTCTAGCCAATGTGCTTTTATGTTGTTGATGGTTCTCCACCAAGAGGAATGTATTAGTCCTTTTTCACACTGCTAGTAAAGGCATACCCGAGACTGGACAATTTACAAAAGAAGGAGGTTTACTGGACTTACAGTTCCATGTGGCTGGGGAGGCCTCACAATCATGGTGGGAGGTGAAAGGCACGTCCCCCATGGCAGCAGACAAGAGAAGAGGGCTTGTGCAGGGAAACTCCCATATTTGAAATCATCAGATCTCCTGAGACTCACTATCAGGAGAACAGGGCAGGAAAAATCCAACCCCATAATTCAGTCACCTCTCACTGGCTCCCTCCCACAACATGTGGAAATTCAAGATGAGATTTGAGTGGGGACACAGCCAAAGCATATCAAGGAAGAAAGACTCAAAGAACATTCCAGGGGGGGGAGTGATGACTGGGGGCGGGGGGGGAGGGTCGAGACGGTGACCGTCCAAAATACAAATAGGGGGGGGGGGGGGGGGGGGGGGGGGGGGGGGGGGGGGGGGGGATGGACGACAGCTGGCAAAGCATTCTCAAAAAAAAAAAAAAAAAAACAAATGACTGCAAATGCCTCCACTGATGACCTCAATAATTTAAAGGAATAGCAGCAAACGTTTTAAGATATTGTTCTCACTTTTACACTGTTGGTGGGACTGTAAACTAGTTCAACTGTTGTGGAAGTCAGTGTGGCGATTCCTCAGGGATCTAGAACTAGAAATACCATTTGACCCAGCCATCCCATTACTGGGTATATACCCAAAGGATTATAAATCATGCTGCTATAAAGACACAGGCACATGTATGTTTATTGCGGCACTATTCACAATAGCAAAGACTTGGAACCAACCCAAATGTCCGACAACGATAGACTGGATTAAGAAAATGTGGCACATATACACCATGGAATACTATGCAGCCATAAAAAATGATGAGTTCATGTCTTTGTAGGGACATGGATGAAACTGGAAACCATCATTCTCAGTAAACTATTGCAAGGACAAAAAACCAAACACCGCATGTTCTCACTCATAGGTGGGAACTGAACAATGAGAATACGTGGACACAGGAAAGGGAAATCACACTCCCGGGACTGTTGTGGGGTGGGGGGAGGGGGGAGGGATAGCATTAGGAGATATACCTAATGCTAAATGACGAGTTAATGGGTGCAGCACACCAACATGGCACATGGATACATATGTAACAAACCTGCACGTTGTGCACAGGTACCCTAAAACTTAAGGCATAATAATAAAATTAAAAAAAAAAGATATTGTTCTCTACCTTTACTACTTTGCTCTATTCTGCTCTTTCTTGTAGGGAGCCAATTGTGGACTTCTTTCTAATTCTTTCAACTGGGTGCAATTCATTCCACACTTTTATTTATGTTTGGCTGAGGGCCCTTAACTTGTTTCATTGACTGTACTAATTGACTGTACTTACCACTGACTGTATAAATACATTGTTGCTATATTTACTCCATAAATCTCATTTTATTTTTGAAGAGGAGGTTTTAAAAATTTAAACTCCCATGTTGTCTCATTTCTTGCAAGTTTCTGGATTGCATTTTTTTACTTATATGAGTTTTTGTCTTTCATTGAGGAGTTTTATCCTATTTGTATTTATTGTCATCACTAATAAAATTACTGTTTGGATATCAAGTTTCATTATTCCTACCTTATGTTTCTGGCTGTTTTCTTTTTACCTTTTTAGTATGAGTTATAACTTGTTTGCCTTGAATATTTAACAATACGATTTTTAATTACACAAATGGTCACCTTTTATTTTGTTGAAAACAGCACAGTTGAACTTAATCTTTTCTGTTTACCAGTGTCAGTGACAAAGTAGTATCTATTTATTCCTCCGTATTTAAAATGAGGGAAGTAGCACATTTTTATTTATTCTTTAAATCCCAGTTGCCCAGTTTTGGGGATATGACCCAGCAATTTAGAATCTGTTTATGATTAACATTTTATGTGTCTGCTCTTATAAGAATTAGTTGTGTTTTGTTTTATAATTACATTTATAATGCTTGTTTTTCTATGACTAGTTTAAATAGTTTTTGTGCTTTCCACCTATAATGCTTTCTAGGAACTGTCTACTTTTGAAGTCTTTATTGTGATGCAGTTAGCTAAAGGATATCTTCAATTAGTGCTTTCAGAGAAAGTATACGAGCCTGTCTTGCCATTATATTCATATTTGAATTGTACTTTGTTTGATAATAGGTATCTTTTGAAATAACCTATTTCCTTCAAATCTTGAATTCTTGTGTTTAATGCGGAGGAGAAGGCATTGAAAGGAGCCTGATTTTTCGTTATTATTAGTAGCAAATTTTGCTTTATTTATGTTGTTACACTCTTGGATTCTTCTTCTTCTTCTTTTTAGATGCAGTTGTCTATATCAGTCTATTTTGATTAATTTTGCCTGATGTATAGTGGACCTATATATTCTTCAGATTTGGGTCTTTTACTCAGGATTATGTCTTATTCTATTTTTATTATTACTTCTATTCCTTATTTTCCAGTCTCGTTTTCTGGAATTCCAGTATTCTATTTACTCCTCTCTACTTTCTATCACTATTACTTAATATATCTTATTTAAGACACTCTAACTTGGATTTTCTGTTGGAGCAACCCAACTTCATATGAATAGATACAATAGATATACATTTTCAGTGCCACTTCAGCAGCACAAAGCGTAAGACAAGTCGGCATTTTCAACAGTGGCAGTTTATCTCTTCTTACTTGGGGAAAATGCCTTACTGGGGACAGCTATCAATGGTCCCTGTTCCGTTTTGCTTGCCTTCACTCCCTGTACACAGTATGTCTGTCTCTGATATTCTTTTTGGTGCTGCTGTCTGAAATATCAGTGACAGGGTCTGCCTGATCAAGAAGAAAGTTCATTGTCTTTCAGACTTTCTGCCTGGCATATTTCTCTCACAGATTCTTCCAAATATGTTTCTCATCTGGGACACAAAAGAAGACTCATTTGGAGCACTTGATCTCAATCCCAAGCCCTATTTTGGCCATAAGTCTCCACCACGCTGTTTCTGAGTTGGGCATGTTAGAAGGGTTTTACCAGAATTTTTTCCAAATTAATCTTGTTTTAAACTATTTTATCAGAAGAAAGATTTAGTAATTTAGTGTCTTCCTTTAATCTCATCGTGTCTTTATCCAGTTTTCATGGGAAAGTTTTAGCATGCAGATAGTATTTTGTTTTCTTTCTCTCTCTCTCTTTCTTTTTTTTGTTGGATTCTCTCTCTGTCACCCAGGCTGGAGTGCAGTGGCACAGCCTTGGCTCACTGCAACCTCCACCTCCTGGGTTCAAGCAATTATCCTGCCTCAGCCTCCTGAGTAGCTAAAACTATAGGCATGTGCCACCACACCTGGATAATTTTTGTATTTTTAGTAGAGATGGGGTTTCATCACATTGGCCAGGCTAGTCTTAAACTCCTGACCTCAAGTGATCAGCCAGCCTCGGCCTCCCAAAGTGCTGGGATTTCAGGCGTGAGCCACTGTGCCTGGCCAGAGAAAGTAAACTTAGAATTCAATGAATTCTATCTCTTATAATAAAGCAAAGCAGAGAGAGTAAGAGAATCTCCTTTGGATATTTTAAATGTTTAAATCTAAGTTTTAAACCTGGCATTATTTAGACATCTGTGTTCAAATTACTGACTTTTTAAAAACACTGTTTTAAGACATTTATTTTAATTGACAAGGAAAAATTACATATACAGTACTTATGGTATACAGCATGATGCTATGTTACATGTACACAAGGTAGAATGGCTATGCGGCTATGTCAAGCTATTTAACATATGCCTTACTTCAAATATGTATCATTTTCTTTTGTAATGAGACTTTAAATGTACTCTCTCAGCAATTTTCAAATATTAAATATATTACTATTAACTGTAGTCACTATGATGTACAATTGATCTCTTGAACTTACGCCTCATATCTAATGGAAATACTATGTGTCCGTTGAATTCACATGTCCCCAATCCCCAGATCACCTCGCCAGCCTCTGGTAAACACAATTTTGCTCTGTTTCTGTGACTCACTGAAAACTCTTTACCCTTAGTACTAATGAGCAATCATTGGTTTTCAATGAACAGTGAGGTCTCAGACAAAAAAAAAAAAAAGAATTAGTTATAAATAAATGTGGTTTTTTTTTTTTTTTTTTTTTGAGACAGAGTCTTGTTCTGTCGCTCAGGCTGTAGTGCAGTGGTGTGATCTTGGCTCACAGCAACCTCTGCCTCCCAGGTTCAAGCGATTCTCCCACCTCAGCCTCTGAAGGAGCTGGGATTACAGGTACGCAGCACCACGCCCAGCTAATTTTTTGTATTTTTAGTAGAGACGGTGTTTCATCATGTAGGTCTGGCTAATCTCCAACTCCTGACCTCAAGTGATCTGTCCACTTCGGCCTCCCAAAGTGCTGGGATTACAGGCATGAGCCACCGCCCAGCCTAAAATGTCCTTTTTTAAAAAACAAACAAACAAACAAACAAAAAAACTGGCTACTAAAAATATAAATTCACACATGTGGCTTTCACGTGTGACCCATGTTTGATTTTCATAAGACCAGCACTATCTAGAAAAGTAGCAAAGTCACTGATGTGTCTAGGACAGACTGAGAGAAAGGAAGAAAAGCCGGAGAACACAACGGAGGGCTGACCCTGGTCCAGATGGAGAAGTGGCCTGTCCACTGCTGCAAAGATGTCAGCTTTCATTCTGAGCGAACCGCACATCCAAACCATTACCGTGTCTGAAGGAGAGAACACTTGCGCCGACATCATATTTAAAAGGGTCTCTATGTTTGGTGTTTTGTGCCTGGGCACTAATGAAGCAAAGGTAAAGTCAGGAAAATGAGTTCAAAGGCTATTTTATTAATCGACTCAAGAGATGATGGTAACTATGATCAGAACAATCAGTTAGAGAAAACATGTTTTGGAAATCACAACAAATATAAAATGGATGAAAAATAAAAGGAAAAAATAATGAAAATAGGAATAACTCTAGGAGGCTCAGAGAGGGGATAAAATAAATAATAATAATGATAATAACGATGGACAATTTCCCAAACCTGAAAATGAGTCTTCAGTTTGGAAAAGCCACTAATTAAAAAAGCAATCATCAATAAGATGCACTGTTTTGTAATTCAGACATTCAAAAAATAAAATGGATATACTAAAAACATATGGAGGAGGAATAAAACAGATCACCTACTAAGAATTTGAAATTAGACTTCTCAGTGGGAACTTTGAATACTAGTGGAATGTTAGTACTAGTAGAGTATCTCGAGCACAGAAGAAAGCCTAAGGAGAATAATTTTGCACCAGGAGTCTGTGGCAGCTAGTGCAAAGGAGGAGGCAAAACTCAGTGTGTATTAAGGGATAGGGGTGAAATTAACAGCATGCTAGTATCTGTGCTTTCAATATTAGAAAAACTTAGTGACAGGAGCTTGATAGCATTTTTAGAACAAAGGTATAAAGATATTTAAGCAAATATAAAATCAATAAGTGAGGAAATTTGAAAAGTAGCACGTAAGCAGTGAATTATAACATAAACACTGATAACAGATTAAATCCCCAAATTGTGATAATATTATATTGATACAGTGGGAGAAGGGAACCTATGAGTATACAATAAAGTTAAACCCTTATCTCCTATTACAGGAATTTGACAGGTAACATCTGAAATTGATGAATATGTATGAATACAAATTTATACAAATTATAAACACATTACTATTTCCTGAATTTATTTAAAAATATAAACAGACCAGGCGTGGTGGCTTACGCATGTAATCTATGCACTTCGGGAGGCTGAGGCAGGTGGATGACGAGGTCAGGAGTTTGAGACCAGCCTGGCCAACATGGCGAAACCCCATCTGTACTAAAATTACAAAAATTAGCCAGGCGCAGTGGCAAGCGCCTATAATCCAAGCTACTCAGGAGGCTGAGGCAGGAGAATCGCTTGAACCCTGGAGGCGGAGGTTGCAGTGAGCCAAGATCACGCCACTGCACTCCAATTTGGGTGACAGAGCAAAACTCCACCTCGCAATATATATGTATATTTACGTATATATGTAAATATACGTAAATATATATATAAATATATATACACACACATAAACATAGATAAATAGATGAAGGTAAACAGCAAAAGAAATAGAAAAGATTTGTCTCTCAGAAGCAGGATTAGGTGTTCAGAAAGAATGGTATTTTTCTTAGAAACATTTGATACTGTTTACTGTCAATTTTGTGAGATGGATTGGATTATTATAGTGTTAGTTATTCACTGCTTTGTAACAACTACATTCTCACATAACTGTAGAGCCCTCCTCATGTACAGAGAAACATTCCTGACACTGCTACAGGACTTGGATATACACCCATGTAACTTTCTTTAGCCAGTGGAATGGTAGGGGGCATTAGACACACACAGAGGCTTTAAGCATATTTTTGGTATTTTGTTTGCCTACTTGTGCTTCTCGGATCCACCAGGAAGAGAACAGGGTGCTACTGGCCCAAGGAGAATGTAGAAACCTGTGGTGTCAACTTGAACCCAACTTTACTATGTAGTGAAGCCCAGCTTCTTCCAGTCAAGTCCAAGGGAGCCATAGTTGGTCAACCCATGAGTAAGAAAATGAGTGGCGGCTGCCATAAGCCAAGAAAAATATGGTTGGTGTAAGACACTGAGGGCTTTGAAGTTGATTAATCAACATTAAGTAATACTCTACATTTATGATACATACACCATGAGAAAATTCATCAAAACAAATTTTATGCTAATTAAAAATAATAATAACAAAAAAAGGAATCAGTGGGAAAGTTAGGATTCCACACACCGGAACTTCACCTGCTCAAATAAAGTAGTCATATATGTATCTGTTTACTTCATTCTGACAACACTCAAATCTGTTCTCAGCCAGGAGTGATGGCTCATGTCTATAAGCCTAATGTTTTGGGAGGCTGAGGTGGGAGGATTGCTTGAGCCCAGGAGTTTGAGACCAGCCTGGGCAACACAGTAAGACCCTGTCTCCACAAAAGATTAAAAAATTAGCTGGGTGTGGTGGCTCATGCCTGTGGTCCCAGCTACTTGGGAGGCTGAGGTGGGAGGATCGTTGCAGCCCAGGAGGTCAAGGCTGCAGTGAGCCCTAATTGAGCCACTTCACTTCAGGCTGGGCAACAGAGCCAGACCCTGTGTCAAAAAGAAAAAAAAAAGTAAAAGAAAAGAAAATTTTAAAAAAGAAAAGAAAAAAAATCTATGATCTTCCCAGGAATAGCATAAGTGACTCAGCATAAGCAATCTTCTGGGTCACTGTTATCCAAAAAACCTGGAAATGATACAGATTATAAACATTCTTTTTTGGATCTGTGACCTTCTCTTTTTCAGAAGGCTGCTCTCTATTTCTGGCCCTGTAGCAACTTCACCCTCAAGCTTTTCAAACCAGTTTCCCTGTTCTGGGAGTGTTGCTATCAGCTTCCATCCGGTGTTCCCCCATCCCACTGTTGACAGGGAAATCAATTCCATTAGTTTACAGCAGAGCAATATCACCCAGTGGAAGAGGCCAGGGAGAGATTCATGGGCACAGATCATGGGGAGATTGGATGGGTTTTGAAGGGAAGATAAGCATGGGATGCATAAAACAGAGTACATAGGGGTCTCCTTTCTACCTTAGGAAGTAGAAAATCACTTTTAAGATCCCCAAAAGGAAATCAATGGCTTTCTCCCACATGGTGAAATTTTCTTGTCTTAACAGGAACGACATAAATAACACTTTTATTATAAGGAAGAATCAGCCTCTTATTAAGACTCATAAATCAACAGTTATTTTATTTTCACAACATGACCCCCACATGTAATTTTAACGTGAAACATATTTTAAATGGCATGTAGGTATACATAATTTATATTTGTTTATATATATGGTACTGAGATATCTACTTATGTTTGAATACATATTGTATTATTTGGGGGGAATACATTATTTTGCTGTATATAAAAAGCTAGATATAGTGGAAAAATATGGGGCTTTTAATGTATCACAGTGTTGAGAAGCATTAGAGGCAGAGAGGCCTGGGGTCAAATTCTAGCTGCACCTTTTATAAATTACGATCGTGTTTGTTTTTTTCCCACTGTAAGCCTGGTGTCATCACAGTGTCTGGCACAGAATATGTGTTCAATATGTATTTGTTTGATAGTGAGTAATAGATGAGATATTTGAAATTTTAAAAGGGTAAGTGACTTCTCTGAGCTCAGACAATCTGTGGCACACACAGGATAGAACCCAGCCTCCTTGTCTCCTCATTGAGTCGTCTTTTAATCAAACTTAGTCACTTGTATTAGCTTATACCTTTTGTGTCTAATCGTTGAAACCCAGTTTAAATTGAAACTGAAGAAAATATGGGAATTTAATTACAGGTCCCTAGAATATTTCTTAAGTCAACCCAGCCCTGGGAAAAATAAGAAAACAGGTGTGTCCCTGAAACATCTAGCAACAAGGTGTGCATGCCTCCAGGGAATCTTTTCTTCCATGGTTTTCTGCTTTTCTCTATAAAGTGTGGCAGCATCATCCTGTCATCTCACAACAGAATACCTTTCTCTTCATGAAGTAAATTATCACGGATAATACCTCGACTGTTGATACTTGTGATGGTTAATTTGTGTCAGCTTGACTGGGTCACAGGAGTCCAGATATTTAGTTAAACATTATTCTGGATGTGTCTCTAAGGGTATTTCTGGATGCGATTAACATTTGAACCAGTAGACTGAATAGAGCAGATTGTCCTACCCACTGTGAGTGGACCTCATCCAATCTAATCAAGTTTGACTGGAACCAAAAGGTTGAACCAAGGAGAATTTTCTCTCTCTCTTTACTGTCTTTGAGTTGGGACAGATTGGTCTTCTTTTGCTTTGGACACAGATTCAAACTGGAGCTACACTACCAGCTCTCCCAGGTCTCTAGCTTGTCAACTGCAGATCTCAGAATGTAGCAGCCTTGCCTTGTAACCACATAAGCCAAATCCTCATTTTATATGTATTTTATGTGTGTATCTCCTATTGGTTAGAATAGATCTATTTCTCTGGAGAACTGAGTCTCTGGACTAATACAACACCTCATCGTTTGGGAACCTTCTTAACTAGAGGAAGCTTCCCTGATAATTTTTGTTTCATTCCAAAATACTGCCAAAGAAAGAATGTCATTGGCCAGGCTTGGGTGAAGTGCCCAACCCAAGACAATCAGCTGTTGCATATGCACCCTGTCCTTCTAATCACTGCCCCTCAAGGAATATGACTGTGTATATGTGACTACGGAAAGAGATACATCATAATGCAGTATGCCACTTGGTGAACAAGTAGTTTCCTGTGGTAAAGCCACCTAGTGGACAAAGGGAGTTTTCTCATGCACTCTTACTTCTCATAGTTCCAATGCCTGGCTTACTCTTAGTGGAGAGTTTTAAGTGATCATGAGAAATGTAGGGATCTTGACCAGACCAGGTCATATCTCTGTGGGACTTCCAGGACTTAGGCTATGAACTATGATGTCTGGGCAAGGTCATCAACAACAGCAGCATTGCCTGTGGGTTTCTGTCACTCCTATTGACAATGCTGGTGACAACAGTCTTTGAGACAACCAACACCAGCAGGCTGAAGCCTTTTAGTTGAGCATTTGATGATGGTACAGTTTGGCTCCGTGACCCACTCAAATCTCATCTCTTATTGTAATTCCCATTCTCCCCATGTCAAGGGAGAGACCTGGCAGGAGCTGATTGTATGTGTCCTCCATGCTATTCTCATGATAGTGAGTGAGTTCTCACGAGAGCTAATGGTTTTAAAAGCATTTGTCATTTCCACTGCTTGCACTTCTCTCTCACCTGCTGCCATGTAAGACGTGCCTGCTTCCCCTTCCACCATGATTGTAAGTTTCCCCAGGTCTCCCCAGACATTCAAAACTGTGAGTCAATTAAACCTCTTTTCTTTATAAATGACCCAGTCCTAGGTGTTTCTTTATAGCAGTGTGAAAACAGACAAATACACATGGCCTGGGGTTCAAGGAGAATACAGAAGCAGTTGCAAAATATAACCTCAGTGGGGTAGAAGAGCTCCTAGGTTATTGTCAACTTAGCTCAGAGGCCAGGCACACACCTATGTGGCTCAGAGTGCAAAGCTGCCAAGGTATGACAGGTCCCATATGAAGTTATTCAGTAGGCTTGCACCAGCTCCAAATTATATTTTTATGTGTCCACAGGACACAGAAACATGCCTGCAAAAGGAATTCTTAGAAAAAGCCTTGATTTTCCTAGAGTAAGTGTGCAAATTTAACTCAATAACTGTATTAACTAGGCCATATGGATGTGCAGAGAAAAATTTTCCATAGTTAAATATGTTACCTCTAAGCCCTAGTCAGCCATCACACAAATATGTAAACAGACATAAGAAGAAACTTGAGAAAGTGCAAAATGCGAATTTAATGAAAGTCCATCTTTTCCCAAAACCCAAAGGAAAATTACTTGATTATTTATTTATTCTTACTTTACTTTTTTTCTAAAATGTATTTGAAGCTGCAAAAGGTGAGGATTAAGATAATGAAAGCCATCTTTCATTTATACTTGTTTTGCTGCCTATATATAACAAATTAAGTGTGTTCACAATAGGTATGTTTTTAGTTTACCATAAAACAATAGTGATCAGACTGGTGATATTTATTTATTTAAAACATTGAAATAGTTATAACTAAAGCATGTTAAAAAATATAAACCTCTAGGGCAATATTTTGAACATTTTATATATTCTCACTAATGGCTTCAACCTCACAGAAGCAGTCTGAAAAGTCTCCACTTACCACTCACTTATGCCACATCAACATTTATAGGCAAGTGGGTAGCTCTTATCTAAGACGTGTCAAAAGGAAACTGTGGCCACATGACAAAAATGAAGTAAATGTTAACAATGACAACAGAAAGCTTAAAATATTTTTTGGCAAATATTCTCACTGCTTTAACAAAGTATCTTCAGTAGTAAATTAATGCTTATTAGGACGGATGGTTCTAGACACTTAAAATGATTGTGTTAGTTATTCCATGATCCTGTGATTTAAACACTGTGTGGGCGAAGTGGAGAAGAGTGATAGTTAGTAGCTTTGTCTTTAAGCATCGAGGGCATATTTTAATTACTGAATTATCATTAGCATACATTTCTCTATAATCAATTTGCTGGGGGTTTGTCACCTAGAAAAAATTTACTTGTGAGGGTAAAGCAGCCAACTGGTCAAAGATTTTATTTGATAAGAAATCATCAATTGACATGTTTTAGAGATATAGTTCATGACATATTATATTTTATCCTTTAATTTCATATCCTTTTTGAAAGCAAATTACTAAAGCATAATACTTTTTAGTGTTTTATAAACTACATGATCACATCAGTATAATATGTTGTGTTACATTTTTGATAGCAGAATGAGATTTTCTTAAAATTTACCAATACACTTAGTTTTCCTAAGTTCTTCTTATATTTTCTGTAATGGATCAGGGCCTCGACAAAGAAGTTAGTACATGTACTATGTGTAATTTTTTTTGCTCTTACTTAATATGTTTTCTTATTAACCTGTTTTCATAGATTAATTTTATTTAGTTATGTTTAGATAAGAGACAATATCCAAGAATCTATGCAGAAAAAAATCATTTCTTATAATAAGAATCTGAGCAAAATATCTTTGAAAATGAACTCAAATATACTCTAGGTTGGGAGAGGAAGGAAACCTATAGATCAGAAATCAAGATTGTCAGCAAATTTATATCAACATGATTCTCACAGAGTCATTTATAGAATTTCATAGCACTCCCTTCTGATGGTTGCCTGAAGCATAAATCTGGGTTCCAGATGAGTAATTAGCATAGAAGTGTGGGCCTAGACATTTTAGAAGAGCATCCTTCCCCATAAGTCAGCTTTCAGAGGGCAAAAAATCCCACCTGAAAGAGGCTATAGGTGAACCCTGAATGAAGATGGTGGGGAAATAGGTGCTGTCAGCAATAGTCTACCCGTTTCAAGTGTTGCATTTGTAGGGCTCAATAGGAATGTACCAAATTATCCAGCTGGAGTATAAGGCTAGGCATATGGCTCCATGGCCACTCCTCTGCTTGTGCAGTAGGACCATGAACAAGATGGCCATATGGGACTAGTCCTAAGCCAAACAGTAAGGGCTCCCTTTCATTAAACCTAATGGAGAAGACTTCATCATGGAATGCCCAAATGATAGGCAGCAGAGGCCTATGAAGAGTTCTCGATGATACTATGCTCTAGAAGAGACCAGCCAGCTATTTGGTGGAAGATTGATTACATTAGACTCCTTCTACACTGCTGTGAGGCTGTGATCAATTTTTACCAGAATTGGCTGGATGTTGGCTTTCCTTCTCTGCCCGTAATACCAATGCCAGCACCACTACCCAAGGGCTTAAGGAATACTTGATGGAATATTAATGGAAGGGAAAGCACTAATTGGGGCAGCATCTCAAACAATTGAGAAGTTGGGGGAAGTAAGATTTACAAGAAAAATACAATCCAGTGGTTATTTCTGTGCACCATCGATGCACTGGAGAAGAACAATGAAAGGCTATTTTTAACTAATCATTAATTTAACACTAATTGCAAAATCAGATAAAGAGATGTTTAACTTCTGCGTAATGCAATTACCATAGACATATTTAAGAGTTGGCCAAATCTACACCTCGGTGCCTTGGCCTGTTGGGGAGACCTTATGTAAGTTTCTAGAACTACACTTACTGCTGCTTGCCAAGGTAGTACACCAAGAGCAATATTTGATTTCTGTGTCTGCCTAGGATATAGAAAACTGGAAAGTGTCATACTCATTTTAACAATAAAAATATTAAAGATAATAAAAATCAAAATCATGAATTTTCTTCCCTCCCTCCTTCCTTCCTTCCTTCCTTCCTTCCTCCCTTCCGTCCATCCATCCTTCCTTCCCTTCCTTTCTTTCTTTCGTCAGAGTCATGGTGGTTTGCTGTACCTATCAACCCATCACCTAGGTATTAAGTCCCATATGCATTAGCTATTTATCCTGATGCTCTCCCTACCCTCGCTCCCCACAACAGGCAGCAGTGTGTGTTACTTCCCTTCCTATGTCCATGTGTTCTCACTGTTCAGCTCCCACTTACAAGTGACAACATGTGGTTCTTGGTTTTCTGTTCCTGTGTTAGTTTGCCAAGGTTAATGGCTTCCAGATCTATCCATGTCCCTATGAGGGACATAATCTGGTTCCTTTTTATGGCCACGTAGTATTCCATGGTGTATATGTATCACATTATAAAACTTCTCTCTTAATTAGCACCTTTCCTTCAGCCATTGGGGGAGGTATAGTAAATCTTGTCATACTCCCACTTACAAAGCACATGTAGAACTCATTTTTGTGTTGTTTCCATTTTGGGGGAGTGGGAGGAGAGGAAAGATAAAAGAAAAACTCTCCTCCACCTTAGGAGTGGGGGATAGGAAAAGAAGGAAACATTTTATAACCCAGGATCTTATACAAACACCTTCAGAATTCTGAGACTGTTGGAGCAGGGTCAGGAAATGATCTCCCAGAAAAACCATCCATAGACATAAGGCAGAATTTAGGAGCCATGAAGAGAAAAAGAGGGTTCCTGGGAAGGACTCATTACTGGTGCTTGAGTTCACAGAGTCTAACTAAGACCAAGAAAACAGAGCAAATGCCTCTGCCCCATCACTAGAAATGTCAAGGAGTGTTGGAGGAGGGATAAGATTGTGACTCAGGTACATCAGACCAACTGACAGCCTCGGGTGGGGCATGAATATTGAGGAAAATCCCCCTAAACATACTATTACAAAAACGGGGCATTTTTAGAGGATTTGAAGCTTTTGGTTTTCAAATGAGGGCAATTTGACTCACAGGGAAATTTTGACAATATTTGGAGATCCTTTTAATTGGCACACCTGGGAATGGGAAAGTGCTACTGGCATTGAGTGGATAGAGGCCAGGGATACTGCAGAAGCTTCTATAGTACACAGGACTACCATGACCACTGCCACCACTATCACCAACAAAGAATTCTCCAGACAAAAATGTCAGTGACACCAAGGTTCTAAAACTCTGAAATAAGGCAACCACAGTAACACTAAAACTCAAACTCAGCCATACTCCTTATTAAATTGACTCCTACTTTCCCCTCCTTAATAAGTACAGCCTGATAAGCAAGTAAGTAAGGAGCATGCATTTCCATGTTTAAATACTCTGTAAACCACACAATATATACTATTATGTTCTACTGTTCTATGCCAATTGTTTTACAATTAATTAAAAATTATGAGACACATACACACACACACACACACACTCACTTTAGAAAACGGCATTGTAAAAGACAAAACAATCAGCAGAACCAGAATGAAAATTGACACAGATGGTTGAACAGCCAGAGAAATACTTTAAAATATGTATGATTAATATAATTTGCTGCTGTATTATAAAAAGCTAGACACAAATGCATGAACAGATGGGAATTTCAGCAGAGAGAAGCAAGCTTTAAGAAAGAATACATTGAAGAAGCTAAAATGAAAAACAAACCAAAAATAACAATATAAGAGAGGAAGAATTCTTTAGGCATATTCACTAGTAAACTTGACACATCCCGGGAAAGAATATATGAATTTGAAGATAGATAAATAGAAATAACACAAAAAGAAACAGGAAGTAAAAAGAATAGGAAAAACCACACAGATCATTTAAGAGCTGTAGGACAATATCAAATGGCCCAACCTATGTGTAATTGAAGTTCCTTCAGAAGAGAGAGAAGAGGGAAAATTTAAAGAGATAATAACCAATAATTATTTTAAAAGAATGAATTAAAATGCAGACATGATGAAATTACATAAACAAAAAGCAAGATCCAACTATACATTGTCTACAAAAAACCATTAGAAATGTAAAACCTTAGAGTGACTAAAGTAAAAGGAACCACATCATAAACCAACAACAAAAAAGTTGGAATTACCATATTCATATCAGATAAATTAGACTGGATAAAAGGAACATTACCAGAAATAATGAGGGACATTACAAAATGATAACAAGGTTAGTTCACCGAAGATATAATTTAAATATGTATGCACCTTAAAACAGGACATCAAAATACATTGAACAAAAATGGATAGAGCAGGAGAAAGAGACAAATCCACAATTATGATTGGAAACTTAAACATTTCTCTCTCAGTATTTAATAATAAAGTAGACAGATAACCTATGAAATAATAGAAGACCTGAATCAGACTGTCACCAACTGAGCCTAATTGATAGCGAACACTGCCCAACAACACAGAACACATTCAAGCACACATGGAGAATTCACCATGATAGGTCATATTTTTTGCCATTAAACAAACTCAACAGTTTAAAACTGTTGAAACTATGCAAAGTATGTTTTCTATCCAAAATGGAATTGAGCTAAATATCAGTAACAGAAAGATATCTGGGAAATCTTTAATGTTTGGAAGTTGAGTAACATTGCATCTGAAAAACTGATGGCTCAAAATCAAACGACAAGTGAATATTTAGTTGAGTGAAAATTAAAATGAACATAAAGCATTTCTGGGCTGCAGCTAAAACAAAGCTCACTCCACTTTTGTGGTGGTCCGGGTGGACTGTGGCAGCCCCTCATCTCAGTAGAACTGCCTGCCTTCTCCTTTCTATCTTTCTGTTTCTTGGGAACCATCTGGGAGGCCTGTGGCCACTGCTCAGAGATTCTTACAGATGAGAATCTTGAAGGTGAAAGGAATCAAGTTCCATAGAGCAACTCATGCATATTGGAAGCACAAAAGATAGATTCCAACCCTTAAGAAATACTATCAAAGGAGAGTCTACTCATTTTTTCAGAAGGTCCCCAAGCAAGATTGATACACAATTGCCCTGGAAATGGCAAGATCAATAGCATGTGTCAGAATTGGCAGTCCCTCTTTTTCTGTCACACTATTCTCATTGCAATCAATTCCCAAAATAAACCTACAAGCAATGCAGCACCTCAGGCTGTGTTTCTTGAGAGAACTCAGGATAAGACAAGATTACAATTTATTTTCCTTTGACTACTCCTTTCACATACTGCTATTTGTTACTATTACAGATAATGTGGTGGTGGACATCATTTTATTGACATATATATACATATATATATGTATGTATGTGTGTGTGTACATACCTCCCCACACACAAACACACACATATCTTTGTCACACACACATGCATATGTATTAGATTCACAGGACTAGCATGTTAGGTAAAAACGTTCATGAATTTCATATTTTGACAAATAATGCAAATTTTCACAGTTGTAACTGTTTATATTCTCACCAAAACTCTGGGTGGCTTGCTGTTTAGTGTTCCACTCTTTCTTTTCAATTTCATTTAGATTCCTTGATAGCAAAGACTAAGTTCACTATGTTATATCCCCCGTAGTAGCATAGTATCTATTGGAAATATGTTCATGGGCTGAAAGGTTGTATAGAAGTAAATACTTCTACTACAGAGGAGAGAACAGGTAGGATGCAAGTCAGACATTCCAACATTTAGGGGTCCTATCAAAACAGAGCAGACCAATCAGTGGAGGTTCACACTCCAGGTAATTGGCCTAACTTTTACAAATTTTCTAGCCTCTAATATTCATTTAATTGAAATACGCATTCACTAATTATGAACATAGCAAATTATGGAAAATAACAAAATGATTTTGGAATTATTTATTTTCTTACGAGGCAGCCTCATAGTTAGTCATCTGGATTTTTCAGAAGAATTTATTTATGGGAATTTAGTAATACAGTAGTAGTATTTTCACAATATACTTGATGGGTGGGTAATTCTCTAAGAAAAATAAAAGTCATAAATATTAAAATTTATAAGGGCTCAATTGCTCCAAACTTTTCTGTTGCAGAAGAGTAGTTAAAATCTTAGCTGCTGCTGACTTTCCCCCGGGGACAAAATTTTTACTGGAAAGGTGGTTGGACTATGGAAACATTTACCAGCTGCAGGTATAATACTGTGTCTGTTGTCAGACTCACAGTTTCATTGGTTTATATCTGGAGGATTATTTAGATGGCTGTGGTCTTATATCCAGGCCCCGAGGAAAGAAAAAAAAGAAAAAGGAGCCTATGAGGTGTGCCTTCTCACTACAGAATAATGATTTGTTATGTGTTTGTCTGAGTTAAATATAGCAGCCAGTCATCTTGCACAGTTCCATATTACATTATGCTCACCACCCCCCCAAAAAAAACCATTTGTTTGGATAGTAGACGTAGTCTCAATAAAAACCATAGCTCATTTCTCCATTTCTACATTTATTTAAGGTAGATTTGCAAGGCTTATGATGATATAAATTTTACCAATTAATCAATAAGAATTGAAATTTGTTTGACTCATTAATGCCATCATCTTTTACTCAAATTTGTTATTATTTTAACAACGGTGATTTTGAATGTGAGATTCCTAATGGCAGTAGCAATTATTTGGGAGGGGGAGGTGGCTGACTGTTCACTCCCCTGGGTTATTAATCAATTGGTGGGTTGAGGGCAAAAATTAATTAGGGATTACAAAAACCCTCCGTCGTTATATTAAATGGCTCACTGAAAACAAATAACCTCACCTGCATTAATTTCATGAGTTCAAAGATTAAAGAAATTGAATTGAATTCCTTACAAGTGATTTTCAGTTCCCAAGCTGAGATCAACATAGTGTTCAAAAGCAGCCTGTGTCTCAAGGAAAGTCTGGGACTTCAATTTATGCTGCCTTTTCTAGTTGCACCAGGCATTTGCTAGACCTAAAGTCTTTATGATTTGATTAAAACTAAGGTGTTCTTTTTATTATTATTATTATACTTTAAGTTCTAGGGTACATGGGCATAACGTGCAGATTTGTTACATATGTATACATGTGCCATGTTGGTTTGCTGCACCCATCAACTCTTCATTTACATTCAGTATTTCTCCTAATGCTATCCCTCCCCCATCCCCTCACCTCATGACAGGCCCCAGTATGTGATGTTCCCCACCCTGTGTCCAAGTGTTCTCATTGTTCAATTCCCACCTATGAGTGAGAACATGCAGTGTTTGGTTTTCTGTCCTTGTGATAGTTTGCTGAGAATGATGGTTTCCAGCTTCATCCACGTCCCTGCAAAGGACATGAACTCATCCTTTTTTATGGCTGCATAGTATTCCATGGTGTATATGTGCCACATTTTCTTAATCCAGTCTATCATTGATGGACATTTGGGTTGGTTCCAAGTCTTTGCTATTGTGAATAGTGCCGCAATAAACATACGTGTGCATGTGTCTTTATAGTAGCATGATCTATAATCCTTTGGGTGTATACCCAGTAATGGGATTGCTCTTAGTCATTGTGATCATATAATGTTTGAAGTCAAGAGAACCAGATCCTGATGTATATTGATTCTTGTAAAATAGCTGATAAGTTAAAACTTTGATAGCAGATCCAAAAGCCTTGTCTGAACTTTGTAATAAGACTGTAGTGTGTCATTATAATGTTTCATCCCTCTACTTAAATCATTGCTATATTTTTCAAAAAAAGATAAAGTATAATGGATATATTTTACAATTTTCCTTAGATATTACACATTTTGCTAGTCTTATAAATTGAGCACAGAACATATTTGTGTCTGCCACCATACCTGTAATATTAATAGGGAAAAATGATCACTTTGCTTTGTGTATCCTATTTGTAAAGGTCCAATAAAGCCTTCAATAGGTCACCATTATTTCTGTTTTTAAAATAGTTATGAATTTTTGTTGATTACTAGGCAATATACTATCTTCTTTATTACACAAAAGAAGATACTAAAAATAAACTTAAATCATTTATGACTCTACCATTTCAAGACCACTGCTATATATAAGATTATATGAATATGTACACACATGTACTTATCTTTTGCAAAATTTATTTCACTTTGATGTAAAAATTGATTTTACATTATATTGATTTGACATAAAAATACAGATACTGGCTTAACTCTTTTAATTTTATATAATGAGCATGTCATCTTTACTTTAATGTTCTCAAAAGTGATTTAATCATTTACTTAATTTTAAAATCTTCTCTTCTATGCACTTTTTCTCTTTTACTCTTCGGAAGAGTAATGGGCATAATAAGACGATTGACTTCAGTAATATTCAGACCTAGGCCAACATTTAATGTTTGCTGTTATTATTTGCATCCTATAATTTTAAAATAAAAGCCCTCCAATTAATTTCTATGATCTCAGCATTCAACATTAATACACTTTACATCAAATAATTCTATTAGCTTTTCTCACTGGTATGTAAGTCAGCAGGGCAGTGGGAACATTTGATGATTAGATTACACTGGTGAGCATCAACTTTAATTTTTTTGTCTTTGAAAAATCATCCTGCAGGTATTGCCCTTCAGCAAAATTTAATTTGGCATTGGTCTTGCCCAAGCATTTTGCTAGTATTCCCACTACTTTCTTGAAGTTATCCATCTTTTTATTTCTGATTACACACATTCACTACTGTGAGCTGTCCCTGCCCATGGCAAGGTAAGTTGCTCTTTGTAGATATGGAATTACATGCCACACATTTTAAACAAAGGGTGCTTAAAGACCTAGATCCTAAATGCATTTACTTACCAACTCTGTAAATACAAAATAGATGTTCTATTCTATAATTAATGTTCTTGACTCTGAGCTTTCTATGCCCCAATGAAGTTATAGAAAAAATTATTTGAAAATGAATGGAATGGCCCAAATGTTGTTATATTTACCTTGTTAGCTATATGTGATTTTAGGGGGCTGATATCATCAATTATGGATGTAAGTATTTTAAAAATATTAAATAATTCTTTGTCATAGTCATTTTATGTTATAGAAATGATTATGGACATGCATGGATTTATTGGTTAGAATGTTCAACATAAAATTGTTTATGAAATTTAAACATTCAAATAAAAAACAAATGACATCTCCAATAATATTAAAGAAATTGCATAATTTATGGTTTTGTGAAATTTAGTAAATGAATCCTAATATAAGGAAAGATTTCATGAGAGAATAATGAAAAGAGGGTTAAAAACAGAATGTGCATTGTGGTCCAATTTTATATGCATAATGCATAACCATTTTAATAAGTACAAACTTTGCAGTTATTTTCTTTAATGTACAATGAATCAGAAATTCAACATAATATTGCCAAATAAGCTTGGTTTTTTCCATTAGCTCATTGTATGGATTCTGGCATTGTCAATGATAACATTTATATAACCCTTGAGATTTGTCCCTCAATCTTTTACAAATATGACGGGAATAAAAGAAGTTCAGTATTAGTTTATTATGTGGATAAAGAACAACAGAGTTCAGTATTGAAAGCTTTCTTCCTTTGTATGACATGCAGAATACTACCCCCCTCCAATGTGCATGTCCAAATTCTCAGAACCTGTGAACGTGTTACCTTACGTGGCAGAAAGAACTTTGCAGATGTTATTAAGTTAATGGTGTTGAGATGGGGAGATTATCCTGGATTATCTGGGTGGGCCCAATGGAATCACAGGCATCCTTCAGGTGTGTTGGGGTAAGCGGGACAGGACAGTCAGAGTTGGAGAAGGAGATGTGATATGTATGATGACGGAAGCAGAGGAAGCAGAGGTCAGAGTGAGGAAATTGTTGGATGGAGACCATATACCAAGGCATGCGGGCAGTCTCCAGACGATAAAGAAAGGAAGGAAATGGATTCTCCCCTGGAGCCTCTAAAAGGAACATAACTCTGCCAACTCCTTGATTTTAGGACTTTTGACCTCCACAACTGTAAGA
This sequence comes from Nomascus leucogenys, assembly GCF_006542625.1. Lineage (NCBI taxonomy): Eukaryota > Metazoa > Chordata > Mammalia > Primates > Hylobatidae > Nomascus > Nomascus leucogenys. The sequence goes on from NC_044394.1 coordinate 53,303,315, forward strand.
CAATACATCGGTGTTGATTTTAGCCACTAAGTTTGTGGTACTTTGTTAGTGCAGCAACAAGAAACTAATACACTTTGGAAGCCAGAACTTGCTTCTGAATTCCTTGGTGGTTCCACCATAGAAACTGTTTACTTAACACTCATTACATTTAACAGAGTTTAACTGAGCAAAGAACAATTCACAATTCTGGCAGCCTCCTCCTACCCCTCCTGCAACCAGAATAGGTTCAGAACAATGTCAGCTGCTGCACACTTGGAGATGACCTACAGACAGGAAAAGGAAAGTGACACACGGAAAAGGAAGTGAGGTCCAGAAACAGCCGTGGTCGTTACACCTCAGTGTTTGCCTTATTTGCACATGGTTTGAACAGTTGGCCACCTGTGAGTGGTCAAAGTATGGCTGGGACTTTGGGATTGGCTGAGATGTGACTTCTCCTTAACAAGAGTAAGTTACAGTCTGTTTATACACCCAGTTAGGTTACAGTTCACTATGTATGAGAAACACTTAGGCCCAACTTAAAATACGTACAGGGGCAGCTCTAGGTTAAATTTAATTTAACAAATAACATCAGACTTTCAGAAAGACCTTGTCTGACTTTTTTTTCTTTAACTCTGCAAGGATGGCTTCAGATATTTTCCCAAAAATAAGCACTCACAATCACCATCTGGCTCATTTACATATGTATATGTATACACACACACACAAACACACACACATATATAGAGATTTTATATATATTTTGTAAATGTGGGTATTCATGGCTTCTTTGTTAGCATTTGAAGCTTTTATATATTTTTATATATAAAATATATATTTATATAACATATTCTAGTTATTTATATGTATATACTTATATATAAATCATATATTTATATGGTTATAAATACATAAATCATAGTTATATATTATTTGTATATATTTATATAAAATATTTATTTACATATACATATATAAAACATATATAAAAGCTTCAAATGCTAAAAAAGAAGCCATGACAACCACATGTACAAACCAGAGCCAGGGAGATGTTCCATTCCCAGGAGGAATGTGAACAAGAGAGCACCCAGCAAGGCAGCTCTCAGCCAGGGATTCCCCACATTTCAATCGGCTGTGTGCCAGCAGTTTAAAGCAACTACCTTAAAGGCAGGCGAAAATGTGGTTATAAGCTGTGTGATGACAGTTGCCCATACTTTATGAAGAGAGCAGTCCCTTCAACATACATCTGCTACATACTAGATGATTGTTGCTTTGTAAATTGCTACAGTAGAATTAGGCACAATTTCTTACTGCACCACAATACACCTCGGGATATCTCTTGTGTTTCTCTTTAAGATTTAATCACAGGCCGGGCGCGGTGGCTCACGCTTGTAATCCCAGCACTTTGGGAGGCCGAGGTGGGCGGATCACGAGGTCAGGAGATCGAGACCACGGTGAAACCCCGTCTCTACCAAAAATACAAAAAATTAGCCGGGCGTGGTGGCGGGCGCCTGTAGTCCCAGCTACTTGGAGAGGCTGAGGCAGGAGAATGGCGTGAACCCGGGAGGCGGAGCTTGCAGTGAGCCGAGATTGCGCCGCTGCACTCCAGCCTGGGCGACAGAGCGAGACTCCGTCTCAAAAAAAAAAAAAAAAAAAAAAAAAGATTTAATCACAAAACCATTTGTTCAATGAACAAATCTTGGAAAACCACAAAAAGCTTACGGCAAAAATAAATGGCCTGTAATGCTGACTATTAAAATTTCACATGCTGTCTCTGTCTCGTTTTTTTCTATTTATGTATGTAAACACATGAAGAAACAAAATTACCTCTGATAATGGCATCACACTGTGTTACCTACTATTCTGAGTTATATTACTATCATTCAGTCATTAAATATTATCCAACTCTGGTCCTGCAACTTTGGCATGTATCAGAATCACCTGGAAGCTTTGTGAGAAAACATATTATGGGGTCACAGACTTGAGTTCTGTAGGTCTAGGCTACGGCTCCTAGAAGTTGCACTAAGTTCCCAGGTGATGTGGTTGTTGCTGATCCAGAGACCTCACTTGGAGAATCACTCCTCTAGACAGGAGATTATTAGCTGACATAGAAAAATATTTTATATTTCTGTTACCTCTATTTCCTATTTCCAATTAATATTTATACTGTTATAATTTGCCTACTCAGTATGTTTGGAGGGTCCCAGGATTATACACTATGTTCAGTTGGTATGGAAGAATGTCCCTCATTCAGAAAATTCAAAAACAAAACACTTTGCTTCAACTAAATGGGCATTTCAGTTAATCAAGTCCTGTAAATAATTGAGATAATTTGGGTCAAAGCTCCAACTACCTTCCCATGTATAAACCGAAATTCTATGTATGATGGTAATTGTTTTTCAAGGAATTCCATTTAAATAAAAAGAGGTTGAATTTCCTAACACATGTTTTCCAGGTAATTTTTTAAATAGGTCTCTCTTTTTTATTTTAACGGAATTTTTTTTTCTAATGTGGATCAACTGAAAGTGCTGGCTGGAAGCCTCAGGATGTAGAAAACCCAGCCTGTTCTGGTTGCACAATCCAAATGTGGACAGCCTTCCTTGTCATTGGTTGGCATAGTGTTTGGGACACCAAGTTATTTCACTTTATTCACAAATTGAAATTTCTCTCATGAAAAATGCATGGAACAGCCTTCACACTTCTGCCAAAACCTCATGTATTTACCTCACTTGGGGGCAGTGAAGATTTGTGTGTAAACATATAGAAAGCCTTTGTAGTATCGGAGGCAAGCATAAAATGATACTCCTACTGCCCATAGGAAAAAGCATAACATAGATAAACTTTGCACTGGCACCCTCTTTCCTCCTAAAATATTTCCAGAACATTCCTGCCTTACCTGTGCTGTCTCTACCCATAGCATATCCCTAGGCTGGGCCTACCCAATGTGACAAGGCGTTATTTAGTTGGCTTCAACTTGGACAGGAGGAATTGAGACTTTGTGGTTCTGGGTAAACCAGCAGCCTCTTCTCTAAATCCAAAATTTAGAACAAAGTATTCAGAAATGTTTCTTCTATAAATTGTGAGCTTATTGATAGGGCAGCTCATATAAAATCATACATATTAAATCATATTTGATTACTAACTTACGAAACAATCACCTTTACTGAATAAAACATTATGTGAAATTAAACCTGAAATATGAGATTCACAGCATAGAAAATATGATAAAGGAATGTAGTGCTTGTGAAACTTTTCAGCCATCATCATTTAATTGAAGGGAGTGAAAATAGGCAGTGATAGTTCTTTGGCCTCAACACAAAGGAAAACACAAAATGCCTAATAGATCGTTGACCTTTAAGAAAAACAAAGTATTTACGTACATATTTTTGAATTTTAATTAATATATATTTCAAATTAATCATCTGAATTAGCTATCCAATCTGATTTCCCATCCCCTCCTGCCTATACGCCATAGAAATTGACAAGCCTCAAATGGGTTTATTCTGTAGCTTCTTGTAATACACAATTGAGAAGTGTCATCATGCAAACGTTTTAGAGTACCAGCTTTGGATTCAGACAGATCTAGATCCTAATCTCGTTGCTTCCATTGTATTCCATAGTGTTCTCTGCATACCATCTAGGATCACTATGTGGTTTTCATCTGGGTCCGCTCCCGTTGCTATAATCCTAATAGCCAGCATCTGTGTCTCTTTGCCTAACGACTCCTCATGCTATATCAGCCCTTCTCAGAGCGCAGTGCACTTGGAAATGTGTTAAAAATAAAACTTACTGAGCCTCACCCCAGATCTAGTGAATGTGAAACTAGTTTAACAAGCCTTCCAGGTGATTCTGATTTGCTGAAGTTTGAGACCCACTGGACCACACACTTTGCGGACACAGAGAGCCTTCATGCGGGGCCTGGGATTTCATATACTCCCTTGTCTTTCCTGCCAACTCCTCACTGATGATGCTCAGGTAGGGAGGAATGAATAGCCCAGCCCTCTTGTCCCTTAACTGGGACAACTTTAATGTGTGAACTACACAGTTTTGAGAACTTCCCTATAGGGTGATGCTCTGTGGGAGTTTGCTAAATACATGCCTCTTACTTGGCATTTGTTGGCATAGTGTTTGTTGGCATAGAGAATGCCTTCTTTTCTTCTCTGTGTCACTTCCCCGATTTTCCACTGGTAGTTCTTGGGGAATAGTCTTTTAAAAGCAAACAAATCAACTTCTATATGAATCCTCTGCTTCTTGGGAATTCAAGAGAATAGAGAGAGAGAGAGAATAGAACAAAGAGAATATATATATAGAGAGAGAATAGAACAAAGAGAATAGAGAGAGAGAGAGAATCTGGCCCCAGTTCCTGACACAGAGCTCCTTAAACTCTTGTAATCTGAGTGCTAGAGATTCTAGGAACACCTTTTTTTCTAACATTCAGCCTTTGACCTTGGTTCCTGACACAGAGCTTCTAAATTCCTTGGAAGTTTCTGGGTGATAGGATCATCTTTTGTTCTAATTAGGTGCCTCTTGGTGGGCTCCTGAATAGCTCCTGGATGTGGTCTGGTCACCAGAAATATCAAGCCATGATCAGAATCTGTGCAACTTTCAGCTCCACCCCCACCTCATCTTCCAGAAAGGGGAGAGGAGCTACAATTAAAATAATAATCCATCTTGCCTACATGATGAAACCTCCATGAAGATCCCTAAAGCACAGAGTTTCAAGGTCCTCTGGGTTGGTGAACGCATCCATGTGCTGGGAAGCTGGCACATTCCAGCTCCACAGGGACAGAAACTTCTGCACTGGGTGTCATGACAGACCCCTATCAACTCTAGTAGGAGTGCCACCAGGTTCAAGAGGCTGAAAAAGAGACCCAGAGCAGGCCAGGTGTGGTGGCTCACGCCTATAATCCCAGTACTTTGGGAGGCCAAGGTGGGTGGATCACCTGAGGTCAGGAGTTCGAGATCAGCCTGGTTAACACGGTGAAACCCCATCTCTACTAAAAATACAAAAATTAGCCCGGCGCCTGTAATCCCAACTACTTGGGAGGCTGAGGCATAAGAACTGCTTGAACCCAGGAAGCAGAGGTTTCAGTGATCTGAGCTCGCACCACTGCACTCTAGCCTGTGGGATAGAGCAAGACTATTTCAAAAAAAAAAAAAAAAAAAGACCCAGAGCCAGCAAACAAGACATAGAGTTTATTGAGAGGAACTTACATACAGGGAGGTCCAGTGCCAGCAGGCAGTACAGAGGAACCACCACCGCTTGTTAAAACCATGCAGTTTACATAACAATCTCTACCTGGCAGCCTTCATTTAACCCCAAACAAAGGGTCTCAACTTCCTGTATGACCCATGTTCCACAGGATGGGCTAGGGGTTCAGATGCTCCTCATAGATAAGAAACAAATCTCCAGGTTTGCTGCTCCTGGATTCCAAAGCTTGGAACTCCAAACACATACTCAAGTGCATCTGCCATATAGGGTCATTCTATAAGTTACCACTGTTAGGTGCATCTGCCATACAGGGATCCTGCTGAACTTCTCCCTATGTACTTCCACCTGGCTGTTCATTTGTTACCGTATCCTTTATAATAAACCAGCAAGCACAGTTAAGTGTTTCTCTGAGTTCTGTGAGTCAGATTAGCAAATTCTGAACCTGAAGAGAGGGTCATGGAAACTCACTATTTATATCCAGTTGTTCAGAAATATGGGAGGCCTGGACTAGTGCTTGGCATGTGAAGTAGAGGACAGTCTTAAAGTGAGACTGAGCCCTTCACTTTGTAGAATTCAACACTAACTCTAAGTAGGTAATGTCAGAATTGAATTGATTGCAAGATACTCAGCTGGTGTCTTGACAATTGGAGAATTAGTTGGCGTAGAAAAACACAAACACACCCTTCTTAGAGGCTATCTCCCTCAAATTATTTAACTTTTGGTCCCTTGGTGTCTTTATCTGAGACAATATCTACCTCAAATAGTACTTGTATACCAAATAAGATAGGGCAGTCCTTGGAGCATGGTTAGCACTCTCTGATGCCTTCTCCTCACCCTTTCCTCATCTCCCATCTCATATCCTCTCCTTTCCATTCATTGGTGCTATGATTATTATTGTCATCATTATCATCATTACCATCATGATTATATTTATAAATAATACTTTGGAATTAAGATCAATTAATTTAATTTACGTTAAGAGCTATTTTATTATAACAACAAAAAACTGTTTAAATGTGCACAGAAATAAAGCCACTACTGAAATCTAGCACACACTGAGAAAGAAAATCGAAAAAGACCATCCTGACATTTGAAAGTTGGCATAATACCCATCCTAGGCCATGCCATTATATCTAGCTTAACTGATCTCACAAAATACCAAAATATCTTGAGTCTATGACAAAAGAGATAAAACAAGGCTACTTCATAATTTTGCCTAAGAACCAATTAAAAAATAAAAGAAAATCACAGTGCCACCCACAAAATACCAAACATCTCTCTCTCTTACCTAAATGATAGGCTGCTACTTTACCAACTATAGATTTATCTTTGTTTTAGTCCCCTCTTTGTATGGGTAAGATTCTTTGAGATAGTCATAAAATTGTCCTGCTTTCTGGAAGCATTAAACTTAGAGCAAACTCATTTCTTAGACCCTCTCCCAAATTACCCAACCAAAGTATAAATTCTGTATCATGTTCTCTCCAAAAACCTCTTTCAAAGACACCCTCAGATCCCCATGGTGCATGTTCTCCCTTTTTGCAACCAAAAGTAAATCTAACTAATTTAACTACAGCTGTGCTTCTGGTGGTCTTTGTCTGGAAGGCACTGTCATCACTCAGAAGAAGATGTAAAAAGTAGTGCTTTGTTTTCATGGAGACAAATTTATAAGGAAACATAAGGAAGTTGGTAGGGCTTTCAGTTTTAAATTGTTTTTCCTTGTTTGTTTGCTGTGACACTAGTCTTATTTGTTGTTTAACTTCTTTCTTCTGCACTGTCTATAGATTTTAATTTACCATTATTTGTTTTAATTTTAAATGAGATATAGATAAATTTTAAATGATATAATGATATTGAAATATTATACTAATAATGGTATGAAGACAACACTGCCTCCTTTTCTCCTCTTCAGTAAAAAATGAAAACAATATAAAATATGACTCCAATTCCTAGAAAATTAGAATCTATGTGACATGACAAATATATATGCACTGTAGATAATAATACAAATATGCATATTCTTGTTTCAAAATGAATGAGGCAGACAAGTCCTACAGGAAATCAGAAAAGGACAACTACATTGTGAAGATTTATGACCACAAGCATGTAATGCTGAAATTAAATCCTTAGGAATAATGATCCTACAGGGAGATACTAGGTGAATAGAAATCTGGAGAGATTGTTGACTATATTGCTTGTAACTGCAACTAGGGAGACCATTTAGAAGGTAATCTCTGAGTCTTTGTTGAAAATTTAGATCATTCAATGTCTTGTCAATTTTGCAAATGGAAGGTACATTAAACTGAGAGCAGATACTTGAGATTTCATGTATATAGCAGAATTTTAAAGATGAACCCCCAAGTTTCCCATCTCCTGTTATTTAACCAAACACTAACCTAAGCTAGGTACTGCTATGAAGAAGTTTGTAAAACTTCTTAAAAAAAAAAAAAAAAGGTTACTAATCAGCTGATTTTAAAGTAGGGTGATAATTATAGGTTATCTGGGTGCCCAATAGTAGTATGAGTCCCCTTTAAAGCAGAAAAGTCACTCCGAGAGATGTGGCAGGGAGATCAGAAGTATGATAAGCATTTGACAGAACCCCCATTACTAAAGGGGGTCTACTTAGAGAACATGAGAAGAAAGACCAGCCCCTGCTGACAGTCAGCAAGGAAACGGGCACTGCAATCCTACCAAACTGCATTTGATCAATGGCCTGGATGAGCTTGGAAAAACATTCTTCCCAAAGCACCTCCATCAGAACCCTGGCAATTGACACCTTGATTGTGTTCTTGTGAAATCTGGAACAGAGAAGCCTGCTGAGCCAATCCAGACTTCTGAATAGCAGATCTGTGGTGATCTGTAACAGCAGCAATAGAAAACGAGTCATGTGCATGTATGTGTGTGTGTGTATATATATATATATATATATATATATATATTTAAGTATTATTTTTCTTTTCCTCCTTTGCACATGGAAAAAAGACTTTTAAAAAAAGATAGCAACTGAGCTCTTCCACCACATCCAACTCAAATACCTCCACCTCCACCTCCAATATTATCTCCACCTCCACCACTACCTCCATCATCAAGGACTCCTCCATAATTACTAATATGCCATCAATATTTCCACCTCCAATAACTATATCACCATAACTTCCCCCACTACCATCTCTACCACCACCATCTCCACCTCTAATGGCACCATCATGACTTAGACAACCATCTGCTTTATACACAACCCCACAATCCTCTCCCTTATTTTCACTCCCACTGCCATTTTCACAATCACTACCACCACCTCCATCTCCCCTTTCAGCATCAATACCCCCGTCACCATCATTTCTACTATCACCTCCAATCACCACTGCAACAGCTCCTTCGCTACTATCTCTATCCTCATTATTTATCAGCGAAGGAACAGCTGTTTTCCCCAACTCACATGCACTTCCACATGACTCCTAAAGTTACTTTACAGTTTGCAAGTTGCTATTTCCTTAATTAAAAGGGAACCTAAGTATCAACAAGCTTTATCACTTACATTCACTTTATGTTTTAAATATCAGGAAAATAGAGAAAAGAAAAGACTTGGAATATGACTCCCATAAATGAAATCATTTCACTTCTGAAAATTCTGAAGACTATGGAGATATTGACCTTCACTAGATAATTTAAATTCTCCTACACACCATAGCTCAGCTGTACATTAATTGGAAAAGCTAAGCAAGCAGAAAGTAGGATTTTATATGCTAAATTCCAGGAACCATTTTATGAGTGACTGTGGTAAGAAATCCATCTATTTACCTATAATATTTCTTTGCCAATTTATGTGCCATTCTCATCCAAGTTCAATTTAAATTATAAAATTCAGTATTTGTATGTTTCAGGTAAGAAAAGTTCATATGTAGTAGATAAATGCAAATATGATATAGCGGATCCATGCCATCTAAGCCTCTTTTATCTACAGTGTGGAGGATAGTTAGGCTGAGATACTTTTTGCCCAATTGTCCTGGAAACCAAATGTGAACATTTATAATATTGTTGGCAAGGTGAGTGGTGTACTTGGTGGTCATGGAAATAAATGATGTTAACTGGGCTGAGCTGGGATGGTGCCCATGGTTTTATTCTCATAAACACAATGCGCTAACCAACTGTTGCTCATTCAAAGCCAGCTGTGGAGGGAAGCCTTCTCCAAATTTCCTTCACCCACCAGGACAGACTTGGCTGCAGATCTGCTTTCATGCTTGGGTAAGTTGGGGGAAGGTTAGCCAAGTCAGTGTCTCATCAGTGACCTTAACATTATGGCTTACTCTGCTCATGGTGGTCATCCCCAGTAAAACATTCAGAGACTCTTTTGTCACTTACACATGGTTGGTCTACTCCTTATGAGGTAGTGTCTCCAAGGTCAGAATTCAACACATATTAACTCAAAGGTACATCAGGTGGAATCCACATTGTGCAATCATCATTTGGGTAAATCTCTTCTGAAGGATTAATTATGCTTTCCTTAGAGACAAGGCAGGAATATACACTTTGTCACTGTCACTGGTCCTTATACTATTTTAACAAACATAAACTATTGCTCTAGCTTCTTAAATGACTAAACTTTATTTTAATAAGAACACATCAAATGATTTTTGTAAATATTTTTTCTTCACCCTATGCACAGCTTATAGAATTCCAACCACACTACCAGCCTTTGGTTAAACAAAGTAATTATGAATGCAAATATTTGATACATTAAATGTGAGTTGAAATTAGATTCACTTTTAATGGCTCTACACTCAGGAAGAAGCTTATACTTATAAGAAAATAACCTTTAAAAATGTCCTTGACTCTGTAGGGGAAATGGGATCATTTGCCCATAAATACACACAACATCCCTGTTTAAAAATAAATATCCTAAATATTGCCTGCCACAACTCAAATCCTATCATTAGCAAGAAATTCTTATAAAGAGGCATTTCATTAAATTAATACATGTGAGACGGCATTAGGCATGTACTATACTTTAGGGAAGAAAAAATACATAAATGAGTGGAAGGGATGTTTTGCATCACATGTTGCATATTCCAACATTTTCCCCAATATGAAAATAACTCTGACCACTTGGCTGATGAAAAACTGGACCTTAGCAAATATGGCTAGACCCTGAACAGTCGTGTTCAACACATGGGTGGCAAAACCAGAAAACAACCAGTACCTGCTTAAGTTTTAAAGAAAAGTGGTATATTGACTAAATCAGAAAAATATTTTAAAAGAAAATGAAACTATAAGTAATAATTAAATGTAACTGAGCAAGGAAAGAGGTAATTTACTATAAATAGGATATTTAGTATTTTGAAAAAAAAAGAAAAACATTATTGGGTATCAATAAACTACTTATCTGAGTTTTCATTTGTAGGTATTTATTAGCCACCTTGACCACCTTGAGAGAGAGAGTGAGGGAGAGAGGGAGAGAAAGAGATGGAACCCATATTCTTTTATAACCCAAGATCAGAAGAGATATACCATCACTTCTGCCATATATGGGTCAAACAGAGTAGATAATTATGAATCTTGTACAATGTGGGGGAAATATACAGGTTGTCAATACCAGGAGGTAGAGATCATTGGAAACCATCTCGTAGGCTGGCCACTTGGATTCATGTCTTTTTTATTCATTTACTGTTATTTGTGGAGTTTTGGGAGGAAGAAAACATGAATGCATTCATCATGTATAACCATAATCTATGGTAGGTTTTTAAAGCAGGACATGAGGAAGACATAGGGGTTAGTTCATCAATGGGGGAAAATTGCCACAACAAATGATTTTTAGATTTGGGCCCATCTCCACAATGGAAAAAATGAAAAACCTTGAACTACCAAGCAGACAAAAACATAACCAAATTTCTTCCACATCAATTGAATTACTCATAGAAAATCTGACAGTTATCCACATACTACCTGCTATTCTAAAACCCTGACTAACACAGATGAAATTCTACCTACAATCTCTATTAAAGGAATGCTAGACATTTAAACCAAATTTTCTGGGAGTAGCTGTTTTCTGCATTTTTTACTTTTTATGTTGTTAAGAAGAAAGCTTTGGCCAGAGGCAATGTTTCTGGAATGAGAACATGATATACAGATGCTTTTCTCAATGGTATGAAGACAATATGTTCTTAATAATGTAAAAATTACAAATTGATCGGTTAAATCAGCCTTTGTAAAGGTAGAGACTGAAGATAATAGGAGGTATAATATTTGATGAAGCCCATTTGTAACCATTTTACTTTTAGCAATGGGATGAGTGACTAATAAGAACAAAACATACACTAAGATTTTATATAATCTTACGATAATGACAAATGTTATGCTACAAAACTATCGACTCTTTCACCATTGGTTTTTAGGCATCACAATTCTTTTGGTTTTTAATAGCTCAAATCACATTGAAATTGTACTTCTAGCTGGCAAAATATCTAAAAGAGTGTTTTGTTTTAATATCTTACTGTGAATAGAAAGGTTAATTTTATGAAAAAACTAGCAAATCAATTTAATTTTTAATGAAACTGGTTTATATGGCCATCATCTGAAAATTTGTATCATCTGTAACATTGACAAGCATTATTACCACATGATGCTCTCAGGGTCTTTGGAAGCTGAAAATTCTGATGTAATCGTATTTGGTGTATTTCCCACCAGAAAATTTATTATTGTACTGCAGTTCTCAATAAATTTGCAATCCATTCACTAGCTCTCCATTTTATACATACATAGATATGATTTATGCACACATGGATATGATATCAAAAGAAATATAGACATACACGTGAAGTAGATATAGACATGGTCACAGACTTGTCTAGGTATAGAGAGGATATTTTGAAACAATAAATAATGCATTTCTTCCAGGTAATTTTTAGTGGTCCTTAGCTGTTTGTGATTCACTAATATGATGGCTTTAATAGCTTCAAAACAAGAGTCAAATGCTTCCTAGAATGAAGAAATGCTTGCTAAGTTTTACATTTCAAACAATATCATATAATATTAGCAGTGTCAATAAGCTAAAGATGCTGTTGACTTTCAAGAGTATTGATCCAGAGAGAGAGAAAAAAAAACTTTTAACTTTTCTATACAAATCAAGAGCAAAAGCTAGCATTGTTCTTACATAGAAAAATACATGACAATGTTTCCTCCAAATGAAAACTCTGACCGAGTTGAGGAGAATCTAGGAAGATAGGCTTGTTTTCTCTGCAATCATTCTCTGAAAAGTATCCCACTACCCTCGGCCTCCCTGGGCTGAGAGTCATATTGAAATTCTGTGATTTAGAACAGAGGAACCCATGGCTTTGCATCCTAGCATGTTCATGAAGAGACCTACTCTAGAAAGAAGTTTGTAGCCCATTGTGAATGGAATAATGGAGACCTAGGGGAATACGGCCAAGAGAACCTCATAGCTAAGATTTCCAAGCTTCGAGGATTGAGGACATGGCATATAGTCTGATTACCAGAGGTTGTAGCAAACTAAGTAGATACCAGCCCAAGGCAAAGAGAACCAGATGGCATTACCTCTGATGGGCATCAGCTGTCAGTGGTTTAATTTTTTCAAGATTCAACTTGCTCATTTGTAATATGGGTTCATTAATAAATACTTCATAAACTTGTGCAAAAATACAAAATTATATAAAATAACACTTCTCAATGACTGATACACTGGTTATTATTTGAAACAAACTCAATAAACATCAATTCTCCCTTTTCATTTCTGCATACAGGTAGTGCTTTGCTACTGACTTTTGTGGCCTTTCACTTTTTAATAGGTTCCTTAGAATAACTGAGAAGCCGAAATCCTGAGTGGCAGACTTCAAAACTTAAGAAGTAGAACCTACACTGCCCATCATCCCGAAATAATGTCACACACAGTAGTCCCATAAACACACTACTTTCATTATAACTAAATTCCTTCTAAGCATGAAGCTACAACATCTCTTTTATGTACGTATGTATGTATGTATTTGAAATGGAGTCTTGCACTGTTGCCCAGGCTGGAGTGCAGTGGCACAATCTTGGCTCACTGCAACCTCCACCTCCCAGGTTCAAGTGATTCTCCTGCCTCAGCCTCCTGAGTAGGTGGGATTACAAGCAGGCGTGACCATGCCCAGCTAATTTTTGCATTTTTAGTAGAGATGGGGTTTCACCAGGTTGCCCAAGCTGGTCTCAAGCTCCTGACCTCAAGTGATTCACCTGCCTCCACCTCCCAAAGTGCTGGATTACAGGCATGAGCCACCGCACCAGGCCACATCTCTTTGTTTTAAATTTAATCCTCAATGAAAAACTGCCAAAGGCAAATTAGTTGTGTGGATATTTGCGTATCTGTAGTAACAGACCATGAAGGGATAATAACTCTTTCAGGCAGATTTCTGAAGGAAGTGATGATGAGCTCAAAAGGGTTAAGTGAGGAGAGATTAAAGAAGCGTGCTACAGAGGTGGAGCCCTCATGAATGAGATTCGTACCCTTATAAAAGGGACCTCAGAGAGGTTTCTCAGCTTCTTTCCTCCATGTGAAGATACAAGGAGAATTGGCAGTCTGCACACCAGAAGAGGGCCCTCACTAGAATCTGACCTTCCCATCACCCTGATTTTGAACTTCCAGCCTCCAGAACTGCAAGAAATAAATTTCTAAGTCACCTAGTCTATGATACCATGTAACAATAATCAGAACTGATTAAGAGCAAGCAACTGTTTTTAGAGGTGTGGATAGAGTGAAAGGAGCCACCAAGGATGGTGAAATGCCTGTGGATGAATACCATTTAGGCATCCGTGATGGTTAAATACTGAGTGTCAACTTCATTGGATTGAAGGATGCAAAGTATTGATCGTGGGTGTGTCTGTGAGGGTGTCGCCAAAGGAGATTAACATTTGAGTCAGTGGGCTGGGAAAGCAGACCCACTCTTAATCTGGGTGGACACCATCTAATCAATTGGCAGAGAGGCTAGAATATAAAGCAGGCAGAAGAAGGTGAAAAGACTAGACTGGCTTAGCCTCCCAGCCTACAACTTTCTGCCGTGCAGATGCTTCCTGCCCTCACACATCAGACTCCAAGTTCTTCAGCTTTGGGAATGGCTTCCTTGCTCCTCAGCTTGCAAACAGCCTATTGTGGGACCTTGTGATAGTGTAAGTTAATACTCCTTAATAAACTCATATATATATATATATCTCCATCCTATTAGTTCTGTCCTTCTAGAGAATCCTGACTAACGCAGAATCCCTGAGCAAAAGGGCAAAACAAGAGCAAGGCATTACTTGCTCGAAGTGAGAGCTGTAGCCATGGCAGAGGGGCTGCCCTTTAGGAGCTGTGGCCGTAGGTAGAGGAACATAAATACTGCCAATACTGCAGCCTGTTGGTGACATACTGGGGACATAGAACCCTTCTCTACTGCTTTCTCTTTGCCTCTCAGTGCTTCCCTTCATCAAAACCATTGGGAAGCTCAAGCACCAAGAAGCCCAGGTAAGACAATACTGCAAGCTTAGTCCCCAGGTGCAGAAGGAAAAAAGGGCAGAGGATAGAATCCATAACCAGCCCAAGAACCAGCTTGTCTCTATTTTAAGAGTAGGAGCAACTGAGACATAGAATAGCTCATTCACAAAAGCAGGAATAGATGATTCATTTAATAATTTCTAGGACACGGCTGCATCCACGCTAACTGGGATATGCTAGTTGGCATTTTGTTTTGTGGCCTTTTAATGGATGGGTGTATCTCAGATTTGTATAAATGCCTTTGGTCTGGGTGGTCAGTGAAACATCTAACCAAAACTCATCATATTTGTTTCTGGAAAACTGACAGATTTTTAAGTCGTGTTCGTTCAGACAAAGATTCCGAATTTTTTGCTTGATCTGCAAGTGTGTCTTCAAAGACCCAAACTGTTAATGGAATCACCTGCTCTATTCTCTGTCCCACAATACTATTTAATTAAAATGTAAGAATTAATGAAAGCATCATACTTGAATACAAACATTTATCAGAATGTGTATTTTTATATTCATTCAACTTTATGCTTTGATAGCCTTATATGTGGTAAATTTATTATCATCAGAAAAAAACTTAAAAAATCAATTTCATGTAGGTATAAACTAGATTTAAAGAATATAGGTTGCACCTATTTGCACAGCATAGAATTATATATCTTATTGATGCTTGAACAGTTTTTTTGCCTAAATATGTGAAGGAAATGATTATTAATTACAGCAGACAACCTAAAAGTAAATTTATTTATTTTTCAGCATAATGCCCTGAATGACGCAATGTACTCAACACCTCTCAGTAGAGTTTCCTTGTTTTTTAAAAAAAGTCAAACTTGGGGTACATCAGTTATATAAAGACAGTGATTAGATAGTGGAAGGCAATTATGTTTAGATATGTTAACTCATTATTTTATAGACTTGATACAAGGTCTGCTTTAACCTCTTTAACCTCTATTACAGATGCGGCTGGCAATGTTTTAATAGACCACGCCACATTATATCAAATATTTATACTTTGGGAAATACGATTTGAACCACACAAAATTTCAACATTTGTAGTAACAGAAATGGCTATACAGCAAAGTGCCAATAGAATTGCATCATTCCTCAAGAACTTTCTTAGCCGTTTAGTAGCTAAAGTATTTGAACATTAAGCTACGTCGTGGTATGGAGTAGCAAGAGTCCATGGGATTCTGGAATATTCATGTTTTTTAAATTTTATTTTTAATGAATGTATAACAATTATATACATATTTATGGGGTACAGAGTGCTATTTTGATACATATATATAATGTAAAATAACCAAATCAGGGTAGTTAGTACACCTGTCACCTTAAATATCATTTATTTGTGTTTGGATGATTCAAAATTCTTTCTCTAGCTATTTGAAAATAAACAATAAATTATTGTTAACTATATTGACCCTATGGTGCTATAGAACATTAGAACTTACTCCTCCCATCTAGATGTAATTTTGCATCTCTTAACCAATCTCTATCCTCCTCTCCTGTGCACTTCCAAGCCCCTAATAGCCACAGTTTGCTTTCTACTTCCATGAGATCAGCTTTTATACCTCCTACATAGGAGTGATAACATGTGGTATTTACCTTTCTGTGCCTGACTTATTTTCCTTAAAATAAAGTCCCCCAGGCTCATTTATGTTGCTGAAAATGACAGGATTTCATTCATTTTTATAGCTGAATAGTAATGCATTTTGCATACATACTACATTTTCTCTATCATCCATCTGTTGATGGACACTTAGGTTGATTCTGTATTTCGGCTATTGTGAATAGTACTGCAATAAACATGGCGGTGCTCTTTAGTATACTGACTTCCATTCTTTCGGATAAATACCTAGTGATATAGTGATTTTAGCTCCTTTGGACGAATACCAAGTGGTTCTATTTTTAGTTTTTGAGGAACTTCCATACCGTTCGTTACAATGGCTGTAATAATTTACACTCTCAAGAACAGCGTTTAAGAGTTCCCTTTTCTCTGCATCCTTGCCAGCATCTGTTATTTTTTTTTTCTTTTTGACAGTAGTCATAATAGTTATTTTAACTGGGGTGAGTTGATATCTTGTTGTGGTTTTGATTTTCATTTCCCTGATGATGAATGATGTTGAACATTTGTCATATACTTGTTGGCCATTGCATGTCTTCTTTTGAGAAAAGTCTATTCAGATCCTTTGTCTATTTTTTAAATCAGATTTTTGTTTTCTGTTGTGTTGAGTTCCTTGTATATTCTTACATTGATATTTGTGTATTTTGTGGAATAGTCACTTCTTCCAATTTTATGGAGTAGCTCTTTAAGAGAAGACTTTCTCCTATAGATATGTCCTATAGCGTCTGCTAGGTAGAGTGCTTTGGGTTTGGTTCTGGGTGGATGTAGTGTGTAGTTTCCTTATGATTTCTTCATCTGTAATCAATGTTGGCAGTGTCTGCTAGTGCCTCAGTGGCCTAGGCTGCAGCTGTTTGAAGAGGCTGTGGTGAGGCTTTGTTGGGGGTCAGGGAAGGAGTGCCACAGGTGCACGGAGGCTCCATTACTAGCAAGGGTGGAAACATTGGTGGCAGCAGGCCTTATTTGGCTAGACCTTGGAGCCCTGAAGCCTGCACATGGACACACAGCTGCTTCAGCACTGAAGGGGTCAAGATCACTAACAGTGGTGGTATGCTCTGGGCATGCCAGTCTTTGGGACACCGTGCAGCACACATGAGTGTGAGGGGGTTTTGTTCTGGGGTGAACAGGGGTGACCTGGGTCCAGGCAGGCCAGTCTTATGGTCCCTGGAGAGTGCCAGCCAGCCTTACTGCTAGAGGAAGTGAAATTATCAGCATTGGTGACCGGGCCTGGGCAGGCAGCTTTCAGGTTAAGAGGAGCATGCACATGAACTGCCTCTGGCCTAGGGGCAAAATACCTGCTGTGTGAGACTGCCTGTGCCCAAAATGCAATGTGCTGTGTGGGCACGAGAAAGGGGACATGGCTGCACAGGTGGGTTCAGCTGGTGTTGTGACATTTTAGCCCTTTGTGTGGTGGGATGTCCCTAGGGTCCCAGGAGTGTGGAGATGCAGAGGCTATCGAACCCCAGGGCAGAATGCAGTCTGACGGTAGCTTCATTCTCAAAATTGTGACATGCTATGTGGCAGCCCGAGTCCTGGGGGTTGGGAAAAACTGATTCCTCTCTGGATCAATGCAGTCATGTGGACTCCAGGCAGTTCCCCTACTGGGCTCAGGGTCTGCAGGGGCTGTGGGCTGTCTTGCAGCTAGGATTGCAGGAGTTTGTAGTGAGAATGCGTACTTCGACAGATCACCTCTTACCTTTTCCTGCAGTGAGAAATTCCTCCCAGCTCTGAACTGATCCCAGCCAGATACCTTGCTTCCTCCTCTATGCTGCCATCCTGAGTCGCTGGGCCTCAGAAGGTCTGTGTTACTTTGCTAAACTCCAGTTTTGTCTCTTAGACTATTCCACACGTGGTGATGTGGTTGTTGTTTCTTTCTTCATAGAAGAGGCGAGTGCTGGGTGCCTCCAGTCAACTATGTTGATGACGTCCTTTCTAGAAAACATCCTGATACCTTGTACCTGTGCTTCCGAGGTGGCTGACCTTGTACCTGTGCTTCCGAGGTGGCTGACGTTGTGCCTGTGCTTCCGAGGTGGCTGACGTTGTGCCTGTGCTTCCGAGGTGGCTGACGTTGTGCCTGTGCTTCCGAGGTGGCTGACGTTGTGCCTATGCTTCCGAGGTGGCTGACTAGTAACTGAGTGCAGTGGAGCCCGCGTGGTGCTTTACAGAACAGACGGCAGTGCTGCCCAAGCTCAGAACACAGCTGGACGGATCCCCATTTTTAAAATGTTGCTTTTAAAGTTCCTTGGTCTATTTTAAGTCTTACACAACAGAGCACTAATTAGTGTCCACAGCTAGGGAAAAAGCACCCCAAATACTTATGTTATGTCACTTTCAGTACCACAATTCAAATAGTGAAAGACGATGCTTCCATGTACCACTTACAGGTCTCTACTAGTGATTTTTCTCTCATTTCAACCTAGCTTCACATATTTTTGTGGTAGAGCTAACTCAACACTGATTCTATACTAAAATAGATTATCTAAGATAGCCTCTAAAAATATTTGAATTCCACTGGGATTTGTTTAAAACCCTACACAAATAATTACCTCTTACTAAAAACACTGAGTTTGGCAAGTGAAATTTTGTAATAAGGTGAAGATTCAATAAAATCTTGTCTCAAATTAATGGGCTCTGGCAACTTTTATTTTTTTTTCTGTAAATTCTGTCTATGGCACCACTGCTATTAGGCCAAATAGATGTCCTCTGCAATAATGGTCGTAATGGTACAATGACAGATGGCAAGCCATGGGGGCCAGACTACTGTCTGGAAAGGAGCACGAAATTTTAACTGTCTCCCTTTGTCTACCAAGGCCTCAATATTCTTGACTTTCTTTCTTTCTTCTTTTTTTTTTTAACATATGCTATAATCGTCTAGGTCTGGGGTTGGCAAACTTTCTGCAAAGAGCCAGACAGAAAATATTTTTGGCTTTTTATACCAGACAGTCTCTGTCACATGCACTCAATTTTGCTGTTGTAGCATGAAAGTCACCATAGACAATACATATATGAACGAGTCTAGCTGTTTTCAAATAAAACTTTATTTATAAAAACAGGCAGACAGCCAATATGGCCCCCATTTATAGTTTGCCAACTGGTGGTCTAAATCATCCTTATCTAAAATGTCAAAATTACAGAGAAAGAGGTAAAACCTCTCTTAGCTGTCTTTGAAAACTAAAGGAAGTAGATTATGACCATCTATAGGTGTATGAGCTATTAGAAAGAAGCCTAAAACATTGTTCTTTATTAAGCAACTGCCTAGCAGAAGAAAGTTTCTGTATATAATTACTTGTGATACTTCTAAAACTCACCATCATCTGGCACATTTTAAATGTCCTAGTTTCTAGTACATGCATCATAATCTTTTCCTCTGATATTGTCAGTTCCCAGAATTTTGGAATCCAGTCCCAAATCTCAATCTTGCTTCCATCATATCAAAACCTGAATATATTTTAATTTGGGAAATATTTGGAATTTTATATTTCCCCTTCACGGAAACAAATGACAGACTGTAACAAGGCAAAGTTTTTGTTTTAACTTCAGAAATAATTACCTCCTATACTAGGTTTACCATTTTCTGAAATACTTGTCTTCCACGAATTTGGAAAGAGAATGGAAATTTAACATCACAGGCCAGCTAAAGGTGACTTTTACATGATCATGTGTTATTTGTTTACTGTCTCTGAAACTTACTGTTCTTATCTGTAAGATGGAAATAATAAATTATTTTTAAAACATATAAATTAATTTTACATGTAAGGTCCTTAGAAAAAGTTCGTTCCATGCAGTATGCTGAGTAAATAGTTGCTAATGTATTTAATTAGCTGGAGAAAGAATGGCGTATCATTGAGTGACATGTGACATAATCCTATTTCGTCTTTAGGCATTTTAAAACTAAAAATTGTATGGTATCCTCCCCTTACAGAATCTCATTCGGTAAGATCTCTTATCAATACCAATTATGAGCAAAATTAGAGACACAAATTAGGTATAAGACTTTTAATTTTTGAATTCTTGGTGTTTAGGTTGTTCATAATAGTTACCTTATTCATGATGATATTGGTTATACATTTTATTGAGAAAAATGTCCTAAGACTTTCATGTCAATTAACCCACAAAGTCACCTGGAGTAAGACTTTGCATATTGTGGCAGAAGCACTCACATAGTAAACAGTAATTTACTCATATGAACACTGCCATAGGCCCCTTTCTAAGACCCCCCACTCTGCACCACAGAAATAAATAGAGTCAGGTGATTCAAGTGCGTTTCTCAGGATTTTGTGTGAATCATTACTTATCCTATCCACTGGGTGGACGAGGGACATCGACAGTTTGGATTAAAGGCTTCACAATGGCTGTCTGCGCCACGAAGTGTCCCATTCACAAATTTGACAAGGAATGTCCTCAAGGGTTACTGGTTGTTTTGTCCTAATGCATTGCAGTTTACCTTTTTTGTCATTTATATTTTGTAGGTAATTTTGAGCTGGAGAGTCTTGAAACCATTTGACTTGTGGAAGAAAATTGCTTGGAGCACTATGAAAATATCATTGAGACCATGTGGTTTTTAAACTCTTTTGCACTGTACTCTGTTTCTCAATTATTTCCAGCTGTGTCTAGCCACTAAGCGTACCTTTACAGCCTGACTTTTTTTTTTTTTTTTTTTTTTTATAGCTGTGGAGTACCATTTTCTGTTGAGTTGTTTAAGTGAATGTCGAATGTCAGGTAGCTGTGGAAGATTCAGCTCTATTCCAAGATATACCTACTCTTTCTCCTGGCACTTAATACCTCTCTGCTTTTCCTGATTTTATATTTTTGACAAGAGTAGGAAGTGAAAATAGGATGAAGGCTCATTAATTTACACTCCATTCATTTACTCTTTGTAAATATAGATGCAGATAAAATTTCACTTATATTATCTACGAAAAAAGATGTAGAAATGAAAATCCATAGTTAAATAAGGATATTAATCTCCTGTTGGAATCATAACTTTTTTAAGTCATTACCAGCATGCATCCATTTGCCTGTTAGTCATGTAATGAATGGATTTCCTGCCTTAGTTAAGATAAATTTGTTAATCAGTAACTTGCATTGTTTCCTGTTCTATTTTTCTTAAAACTATTCTAAAACTTAGACATCTAACCTGTTTCAAAGTGCTTCATAACCCTTCCCCTCTATGTTGAAATTTTGATAAAGATAACTGTCTTTACTATACAAATCAAATGTATAAGTATCAAGAATATAGCATGGTTGCCTATTCTGAGGGGTGATATTGAAGATATTTAATGACTGTTAGAGCATGGGCAACAACCAATCAGAAACAGATGTCCTGTCCAATCAGAATGGACACCAGCCACTTCAACAGGTGCTTACCAGCTGCCAGTCTGCCTTGCCTGCTCCCTAGGGAGGTCTGCAGCTGCTTTCAAACCAAAAAGATTAGAAAGGAATAGAAACTATGTAATAAAGTACCTTCTCTATGACCCGACTTTGTCCACATCTCTTTCTACCATTGGAAGTCCTATTTTGACTACTGTTATGAGGGCATTCTCATGAAACCAAGACTCTTAATTAACTTCCTAATTCTACAGAAAATCTGAGTCATAAACTGATGCTGTGTAATGTTCTAAGGGAAAGAGTTGTTCTCTATTCCCAACATTGAACAAGTTTAGATACTCAGTGGCAACACGGGAAGGACTTTATATTAGCTTCACCTGGAAGGTGACTTCATCACTTCTTAAAGTTGGTTTCAAAAGCAACACAAATGTATAAAAACTAAAATTAATAAAAACTAAAGTTTAATAATGCATTCCAAGGAAACAATAGATCATTTTAATATTTTCTATCCTTCTGCTCCTCACATCCTAGTGAAAATGAGAGGCTGATCCGTTTTTTTAAAATTCCCCAAATTAAGTACGTGAGTACAGACACACACACAGTATTTATTTTTATACACGTATGAGTGAAGCCTACACATAATTCTGTATGTTATTTCTCTAAATTTAGCTTAAATTCTAGCAGAAAATGCTATATGGTGCAGAAAATAACATTCATCCCTGATGATAAATTTGGTAACCAAAAGTTGGCAGAATATTAATAGATGCAAGAGGTCATTGCTCTCTTGCAACCACTAAAGACATGTTTTCTGTCATAAACATTTGAACAAGCTTTAAATTTGGTAGATTATTTATAAAATGAGAGCTTTTCAGCCATTCCTCTCCAACATCCTAGGAGAATGGCCATCCCTTTCATCTCTGTATCCTTAGAGATGTATAATGTGCTATAAGCATGCCTCTTAAAGACCATATTTGCTGAGACAGCATAAGCAAAACTCCTTTGTAGTCAGGTGTTACACAAGCCCATGCATTCCACAAGTCAGAGTGAAATGACCCATTCACTTATCCTTTTGCTTATTCATTTCACAACATTTTATTGAGTGTCTACTTGGTGCCAGAGGATTCTGATGCTACTTTGATAAATGCAATCTCACCTCTGTCTCCTAGAAGTGCATTCTCTAAAGGCAGAGGAAAAACAAGTGTAAATAAAAATCTACCTAAATGGAAATATATGCTACGATTACAATAGAACAAGATGCTATCTGAGTACAAAGAAATAGAAGCTAAGTGTTTTCGGGTAGAGGAGAAGACAGTAGTTGTCCCTGAGGGTTCCTGAGGAGGTTTTGCTGAGGCAGCAAAAAAAATAGCAAAGCTATTAGGTATTGAGAGCCTGTCATGTAACTCAATTTGACATAATATAATTTAGTCCTCTATTATGCCTTTAAAATTAAAATAAAGCTTCAAGCTTCTCCACAGTGGTCATATATATAAATAAGAATAAAATTATTTTTACAAACAAATAGCTTAGAGTCCAGGAATACATTATTTCTTTACACCAGGGAACAGTTGATTGGGGTTTAACCCAAAGAGCCTCTTGAACTTCAGTCAGGAAGGCAAGACTGGAGTAAACTTGTGAAGTCAGTGGACTGTGTCCTTGGTATGGGTGTCCTCCAATATCCTCTTTCAGTTTCTTTCTCCCTCTTGGGTCTGCCCTTAATGTTGTCAAGGTCTCAATTTTAACCTGTCATCTTAGTGTTGCAACTTCAATGTGTAATATAAAAATGCAAATTTAATCTATCAAAATTGCTTTCCTTTATATTTAATTTACATGAAACTATGCTCTAGTGAAGGCTTAGTGGTTCCCATTTCAATATTTTCTAACAATCTGATGACATGGGAATTACTTTTAACCTGGAATTTTAGGTGCTAAAAGCTTGGCTTGTGAGGAAAGATGTAAGTTAATTAATTATGAGAGTTTATATATATAAGAAGTGTATGCATGTGTGCACATATACACATATGTATGTGTAGTTTGAATAACATGATATACAATGTAGATATATAGTATATAACACGCCCATATATACAACTGACTGTAATACAAGATTGCTGTTTAATTATTATAACACTAAAAATTTACATCATGCAAAATAATTTGAAAGTGATTGTGTTTTTTATATAGAACAAGTCCACTTATTCCATTTTATTTCAGAGCTCCCAACTGTTTAAAAGAAAATTAATCACAGCAAAAATGTCTGTCAAATACTCCAAAGGGGCCTCTAATTCTTTTTTCTTTTGGTTATGCTGCACAATTTCAACTAGCACTTTTTAGAAAATGGGTGGAGCGGAAACTTTGAACTCAGTGGAAGACAGATACAAAATGTCTCAAACACTCTAATTGTTTTTCTGAGAAATTTAGTAATTATAGAGAAGTCTGTTTATTTTAGTGGCTTCTTATCACCACATGCAACTCATTTTATGACATTTTCTCAAAGGACCTCCGTGACATCATAGAGTAGCTCCAGTGCTTTCTGATACTTTAAAATTCTGTCACAGCCAGTTTTCAGTATGGCATAGAATTGTGGGATGCCTAGAGCAGTCTCCACAAAGCTCCCTTACAC
The DNA here is from genome assembly GCF_006542625.1 of Nomascus leucogenys. NCBI lineage: Eukaryota > Metazoa > Chordata > Mammalia > Primates > Hylobatidae > Nomascus > Nomascus leucogenys. The sequence continues at coordinate 53,327,577 of NC_044394.1, forward strand.
ACATTTAAATATATATGTCTATTTATGTGTGTGTGTGTATATATATATATGCTATATAATATTTTAAAATATACAATACAAAATATAAATATAAAACATTACACATAGATACATAATTTGCAATGCGAGGAAGCGGGGGCAGTGAAGGTTGTGCTTGATTTAAATCACTGTAGTATCTGGAGAGCCTGAGAGGTCACTTCTCCAGAGCAGCTGGTCTAAATGAGGAACTTGCCCAGACAAATGGCATAGGCCATGTACTCTTCCCCTCGCTTGGCAATGTCTTGGCATGCAACCAGTCTATCTAGTGAATGCATGAATAGTGAAGGAGTGATTGAATAAACAAGTACCTAAATACATAAGTGAATGATTGATTGAGTAAATGTTGACTTCTCAGATGATGGGGGGCAGGGAAGCTGTACAAACAGTACCAGAGTCTTAGGAACTGCCCTGCTTGGGGATTTCTCTAAATAATGGTTTGTCATATTTCTTTGGAAGTGGCTCTAGTTTTACCAATTGTTTCTAATGTTCAAAGTTTTATCCCAAGAGAATGATATATCCAATGATGATGTACTTTTAGCACTGGGACCAATGGATTAGAGAGACGTGGAGGGATTGGGAAAGGAGGTACATTCTTTTGCATTTAAATCATACGACATATTTGACCATTTTCTCCACAACCTTGAAAGAATAACCCTAGATTCCCTTTAAGAAGATGAAAACTACTCTGTGAAAAAACAGAAATCAATTCCCTTTGTACCAGGAATGTCAAGTTCCCTAGGGCTCTTCACTGGCTTTTACCTTTATACACGCGTGCCACTATGTACATTTCATAAAATGAGGAGATAATGGACACATCCAGAAGCAACTGAGACTGAGTGTCGGGCTGAGAGGTCATTTTAGGTTGTGGCTTGAGAACTTTGACCCCAGGCACAATGTACAGCACCGCACTAGCGATTTTCTCATTTCCACTGAAAGCACTGGTCCGCTTGCGACGGGAATATCAAGTGTTACTATGGGCTGCTGCAGCTGTGAGCCATTATTCCAGTGGCAGTGGAAATCCATTGAAAGATCTCCTGGGAGATTGTGCAAAATGCTGTGGTGGGTTTAATATTAACCCTTGCCACCGCTGTAGCTAAGACTTCCGGCAAAGACCAAATTTTACTGGTCAGCTGCTGCCAAGTTTTAGAAAAAAACAGACTTCATCACATGCAAGCTCGATTTTGAGATGGAAAACAAGTGCCTTCTAATGCAACACTAGGCCCCTTGGAAGCCTTTTGTCTGCATTTGACAGTTTCACACCCCACAATGTCTGTTTCATAGAGGTCTAGAAAGCTTTCTAGGAGAGGAAAGCCTGTAATGAGGAATGCAGCGCAACTCAGAAAAACCAAATGCGTTTTTCTTTACAGTTCAATATGTGCCTTAAAAATAGAGGGGAAAAAAACTATATTACATTACCAGACACACTAATATTTTATTTCCACATCTATTTTTTGGCCCTTACTTAATTTGAAACTTCTCCATTATTTTGTTTCCTTTATTATTTAGGTAAATTTGCATTCTTAATCCCTGTTCACTTTTTTTTTCTCTTTAAGGTGAATATTTATAAGAAGATGATAAAGTCCTGAAAAACATACGATCATGACAAATACAAGAAGTACTCTACTCCTGACTGTTCACAAAACTAAATAATTTCAGACTCGTGATGCTTTTATTGTAGGTCTAAGAATTTGTATGTCAGTTATGTATTTCCATTTTGATGTAATTTCTACAATTAACTAGCTGCTCTTAATTGGTAGACATAGTCACATGACCAGAAAAGTGGGCTTAAACCAGGGTTTCTCAACTTATGTATTATGACATTTTCGACTGGACAATTCTTTGTCATGGGGTGGACCTGTGGGACAGGCTTTTCTGTCCATCGCAAGATGATTCCAACATCTTTTGCCTCTACTCACTAGATGCCAGTAGCATCTCTCCCTCCAGGTGACAGCCAAAAATGTTTCCAGACAGTGCCAACTATCAGCTAGGAGCAAAATCTTCCCAGGTTAAGAACCACTGGTTTAGAAGGAAGTTAGAGTACAAAATTCTTTTTTAAAAATATCTGGAGGCCGGGCGCGGTGGCTCACGCCTGTAATTCCAGCACTTTGGGAGGCTGAGGCGGGCAGATCATGAGGTCAGGAGATCGAGACCATCCTGGCTAACACGGTGAAACCTGTCTCTACTAAAAATACAAAAAAATTAGCCGGGCGTGGTGGCGGGCGCCTGTAGTCCCAGCTACTCAGGAGGCTGAGGCAGGAGAATGGCGTGAACCCGGGAGGCAGAGGTTGCAGTGAGCCGAGATTGTGCCACTGCACTCCAGCCTGGGTGACAGAGCGAGACTCCGTCTCAATAAATAAATAAATAAATAATAAATAAATAAAAAATATGTAAACCACGTCCTTATGGGCTAGGATATTTTATGCACATGATCTAAATACCTATTCTCAAATCGTTAATGGTTCTGATTCCTACTCAGTCTTCACTCTCCTTTTGTTCTCCATTTGGTAGACTTCAAAGAGGAACATCCTGAGCCCTTTTCCTTACCTACTAACTATTGAAATCCTCAGGTGGTTCCCAGCTTGGCTTTTCATTTTCACTTAGAATTAAAGCCTTCAACACTATAACTGAGCTCACAGCTGCAGGCTAATTCTGATATCTCAGACTGGCACTCTCTCTTGCACGTGGCTATCTAGGGAAGCGCCAGGTGGGAGCAGATGGACAGCATCGGCTATCCAGGAGTCACCAGTTAGTTGCAGCCCCTTCCTCATGTGCAGTAGCAGAAAGAAGATATTACAAGCGGCTGGTATACCCCAATATAGCAGCCGCAAAAGAGCTGGTCCTTGTCATTCTCAACGAGAAGAATATTCTCATGCATTTTGATTTTAAAGAAAACTCACCTTTCTTTTATTTCACCATTTGTCTGTAAACATAGCTTGCCCTTTAAGCCAAAGTTACTTCTACCAACTAGTACTGTTTCCACCCAGCTTTGGATTTAGATTGCTCTGGGAATAGAGTTCCTCAAAATTGCTTTCTAAAAGATCCTGTATTCCCACAAGAACATGACATTGTAAAACAGCAATTTCAGCTGAAAGTTAACAAGGTTTTAAGGTAGTTAAAAATCTGTGAAAGGCTGACTCCCAGTGTGAAATACAAAACCTGTGAAATTCAAATGTGCAGGAATGCTTTCATTTACTCAGAGCTATGATTAAGGCTGAAAATGCTTCTTTGTTTAAAAATAATCCACAGGCCAGAGTGTAAAGAAATGTAGGATTCTTAAATTTACTATTTATTTTTTCTTTGGCTAATTATGAGCTGAAAATAGTTCAATGTATATATAGTTAGGTGTTTTCATTTGTGTACACTTTCTATATGCTTCCTTTGTATTCACCCTCTCTTTCTATATATATATACACACACGCACACATGCACATATGTGTGTATACATATATATTATACTTAATATACAATATAATTATAGATTAAGCCTGATGTATGCAGTTATTTAGACACACATATGAAGGGTTTAGTAGCTTAAAATAACGTTATGTTGCAGTGGAATGAGCGCTAAGGCACGCATCTGCAAAGAGGATTCAGTTCTCAGCATGCTTTGTCATGGTGATCTAATAACTATCAACGTTAATCAATATTGCAGCCAATTCTAAGTTTTCACACACATAATATTAGGATACTAATATTCTGATTTTCCTCTACCTCTTCCAAAAATATAAAGGCCTTTAAAAACTGCAAGGTCTATAAATATATAGAAATAGATATTTATATAGCTACCTAAACTAATATTTTCCAAAAAAATGGTAAGGACAATTACTCTATGCAATAAGTTCTGTATTCATTCTGTATTTGGTGTCAAATATCTAGTTATTCTATAAGCCATGCCAAAGTTCTTATATCAGTATGATAAAATAAATCAGTATACAGCAGATTGAAAACTAGAATTTATGGAAGTAGAGGAAGAACTTCTTCCACTCACAAGAAGACTTTTCGTTAATATTAGCTTCCCCGAACTTCATGAGATTTTTAAATATTTTGTACCTAGCTTTCAAATTTTGTTACTAAATGTATGGCTATGAATAATAGAATGAAATATTGAATTTATTTTTTAAGTTTTGTACAGTAGCAGAAAAAGCATCTGAAAATATTTTGGGGCATATGAATATTGAAAAATGGCATTCATTCTAAAGGCTGTCTCACCTTAACGAAAGGACCAAGAGGGTTTCATTATAAGCAAAAGCATGCACATGTAATAATCACATAAATAAGAGTCTCAAACTCTACCTTCCTTTCTTTATGCTATTAAAATAGTCATTAAAATATGTATCTCATCCCTTAGAGCATACAGTCAATATTCTTCCTTCCCTTTTAAGACCTTCAAATTGTAGTTACTAGCTGTTTACTCAGATTAGTGAATGGACCTAATTTCAAAGACAGAGATTTTAAGTCAAAAGACTGAATTGATACCATAGAACACTTTTGACTTTAGAATTAATTTTCAATTGTAGGCTACTACATTTTCAGTTGTATTATTTATCTACAAGGAAAAATAAATGAATTCTGGTAAATCTATATGATATAATAGTTTGTACCCATTTAAAATCATATAGTGATAACCTAAAGATGGGAGAGTCTACAAAGCATAATATTTGGTAAAACTAAGAAAATTATAAAATTCTGTAGCTGGTATAATCCAACATTATATATGTGTATATATACAGATATATGAAATATATATTAATATGTATAAAAATATGTATCAACATATGTGAGATGTACGTTACAATAAATGTATATTGATGTTAAATATTCTTACACAGGTATTAAAAAGGAGGGAAAAATATCACCATTCTGACAGCAGTCTGATAGAAGTATGGGTCATTAAATTTTGTTTATATTGGTTATCTGTGTTTTCTAAATGCTCTACAATCACTATTTATTATTTTTCAATCAGAAAATAAAAGAACATATTAAAATATTATAGTGTTAAAATACATAAAGAAGAAACCAATTTCATTAGAATATGAAAAATTCAGATTTTAGGTGTTATTGTAGAACTAATTCAAATGTGATGATAATATATATTTCTGCCTCCAAATGTGTTTTGAAGAAAGTACAGTACAAATTCAGTTAAAAAACAAAAAGAACACAAGAGTTGTGACAAAAAAAAGAGAATAAAGAAGACAATGTATTAAAAGGTTTCTTAAAATAAGACTTTTTAGCTATATTTCTCCAAAGAGTCAAATTTAGCTCAATTTTTAAATAAGTGTCCAAGTCATAACAAAAAGGTTTCACTTTTAACTCTAATGGATGTATTTTATTCAAAGTGCAAGAACTTTAAAAAATATGGGGAATGAGACCCATGCAAATATTATTTCTGTTTCTTTTCAGATGATCTAAAACAATTCAAATCTTTATGTAAACCTCACTGGCAAAAATAATTAGAGCTTTGCTGTCATTTAAAATTGTTGAAAATATTACATAAGAAAATACAAACTGTCATTAAGAGAATAATATTTTACAAAACAGTCCGATGACATTCCTTAGAGTTATAGAGATAATGAACATAAATTGTCTAATTTGAAAGGCTTCTGTTTACTAACGAGCTTTTTGTTTAAGTGTAATTTTTGTAGGATTAATGATTAAGGGTAAGTCACAGGCTCTATAGAAATATTGCCTTTACTAGGTTCTGATTTTTTTTTTAATTCTTAATGAATCCAAAAAGGGGAGTGGGAGAGGTGGGGCCACATATGGTGTCAATACACTTTAATTAAGTGCAATAATTCCCCCTTTCCTGAGGTAGCTGTGTTAAGACAAATTTCTCTTCAGAGATTTACATTCTGGGCATCTATTTTTCAGCACAGCCATCAAATTCATCTGTGGAATTCCACTGCCCCCTGTTGGAATCCTGTAAAAGATCAGATGGCTTTCCATCTTAAAAATCAGAAATTTTGGGGGTTCAGCTTCTTAATTTTGATGTTTTCAGCTTTTAACATAAATCTTTCAAAGATAAAAAGTTTGAAAAATTTCAAAGTTAAGTAAAGGTTGCTTAAGTTTACAACACACAAACGTCACTCAGAAACATTTCTTTACATGTTGAAAATAAGCTTAGATTTTTATAACCATCTCATTATGTGTAAATACTATTTAAAAAAAAATACATTTGCCTGCTAAGACAGAATGAAGAAAAATGTCTTTGAAGTACAACAATGCCATTTTTCTCTCTGTCAGGCACCAAACAGAAAATATAATAATTTAAGAAAACTAATTATACCATTATATTATTGCATTTTTATTTTTAGCTAAATATCATAAATTCCTTTGAAAATTAAGGTGCATTAAAATCTGCAATTCATTTTATGAGTGGCATTCACTGAATTAAATTTTCCAACATTGACCCTTGTTTCAGTGGGGAACTTAGGAGATGGATGCCTTTGATCTGCGGAGCAGATGGTGATCTGCACGCTTCTAGCAGAAATCCTCCACAAATATACAACAAGAAGTGACCTGGAAAAGTCACTTCATGGAGGAGTAAAGAAGTGGCCAGAGGTGGACTCAGAAGTGCCCAAAGCTATGTGGCTGGAGGCATTGTTACTGATTGGGTATCAGTTTTTAATTCATTGGATACTGCTTTTCAACTAAAATTTAAAAATCTCTCCTCCCTTTTCAACATCTGGTTTAGCAATTCCTTGAGAGACAAAACAGCCCTTTCTCTCTCATCCCATCTATTAAAATGTACCTAGGTCCTGAGACAGAAACGAATGATCACGTCAGAGCTGAATACTTCTATTCCAGTATTCTGCTAGAAATAAGTCCTCATGCCCTAAAATCAAAATATTACAGTAGGACAATCTTCGACAGTGCAATTGATGGAAAATTAGCTTGGTTTCCTGTTATATCCCACGAAGTAATTTGTTACATCAAAATGTATAAAATATTGTAATCAGTTCAATGTATTTATTTAAAGAACAAAATAACAATTTAAGTCCTTATATCTTATCCCTTCATGGCTGCTAAATATTTTAATTCAGAGTAAACTATTTTAAACATTTTCTTTAAAGCATTTTGAAACAATACTTACCATATTGAATATGCAAGAAGACCTAAACTTGGATGTATTCATACTAATTAAATGTTGCAATATAGGGATAGATATTTATAATCACACATGTATTTTAACTATAAATACATTGTTATTAACTTAGTCATTATATGCCTTTTTTTTATCAGTGCAAACTTTCCTAAAATAAGCAAAGCTCTTTTAATATTATGAAATCTTGGCCTGAATAACTACTTTTACATCTACTTTTTTGGTTCCTCCATTTGAGTGAAATATAACGAAGCAGGAAAAAAAATTGAGAATAATTTTTTTTACAAATATAGATTTATCTGTAAGTTGTTAGATGTCTGCCACATGATCAATGTTTACTCATGTCTCTCATTTACCAAGGCTAACCTACTTGCAGCTCTGCAGAAGTATAGTTGACATATCATACACAGGTACCATCATTGTTAGAAGAGAGAGATATCAATGTCTTTCATTAAAAATAAATAAATGAATAAAGACTAGGACAGGCACAGTGGCTTATGCCTGTAATCCTAGCACTTTGGGAGACTGAAGCAGGCAGATTGCTTGAGCCCAGGAGTTTGAGACCAGCCTGGGCAGTAAGGCAAAACCTCTTCTCTACTAAAAATACAAACATTAGCCAGGCATGGTGGTGCATGCCTGTAGTCTCAGCTACCAGGGAGGCTGAGGTCGGAGAATCGCCCGAACCCAGGAAGTTGAGACTGCAGTGAGCCAGTATTACACCACTGCATGCCAGCCTAGATAACAGGAGTTAGATCTTGTCTGAAAGAGAACAAAAGAAACTAAAATCCAAGTTGTAAACTATAAGGTAGATTATTACTGTGTATCTCCACAAACATATGTCTTGCATGTATGGGTAATGGTGTCAAAATATGGGTTGAGTCAATGTCAATAATCTTATATAAGCTGTAAAGAACTTATAACCCTGTGTAATTTAAAGTTTTATTATTAGAGGGAATAGTTAATATTCTAAAGATAATCATATTGGCTTAAATACAAAAGTGTTATTGTTGAAAACTGTGTGAAATCAGAATGTGAATATTCTAAATATCATTTTACGCAGGTCCCAAAGTTTATCTACATTGTCTTCATTTAAAATCAAACTTGCTTCCATCTGTAGGTAAAAGCATATTATTTAGTGACTGCTAGAAGACAGAGTAGAAGGAAATGCATCACTAAAAGGTTTCAAGATCTCCTATAGTTAAAGAGAGAAGAAAAATATCTCTTTAATTTAGAAGTTATCTTTGGGTGATGGGGTTCTGCATATATAATACAGAGTTTTCTTATAGCTGTATAGTCAAGACTTACTGGGCTGGAGTGAAACAGAGATGCTTATATTTGTAACTTCTCACCACCTTCTAGAACTATGCTTCACGTAACAATTCATCCACAGAAAATTTCAATCAAGCTTCACCTCAGAGAACAAGAATAGAATGAGTGTTACCTTCTCCCCTCACTCTCTCATTCTCCTATTTTACGGATTTTTCTTAACATTATCTTATTATTACAAACCCTATCCTATGCACTAAAAACACTTCAAAATAAACTCATCCACTGCACTGCTTATCTATTCCTTTGAGCAATTATAAGACATAGAAATACAAAGTGGCACCAATTCCTGCAAGAGCTGTGAAGTTTCTGTTGAAATATCCATGCAGGAAGGCTGTGCTGCCTCTAGGCATGATGGGAGTTCTTTACTTCTTGCCATCTTTACGTGTTCTTAGTCTCAAGCACACATACAGTCTGGGTATCACTACTACCTTTGGCCTGTCTGGGTCCATACTGTTTCCTATTTAAATTTTAACCAAAATAGATAATGAAAAAAAAAATAGTACTATAAATACTCTACCTTCATTTCAGGCAAGACAGATTATGAATTTTCCAAAGGAATTTAATGAAATGAAAAATTAAGAGTCTATTATATTCCATTAGGCCTTTTATAGACATTGTTTCATGTGATTCTTATCAAGAGTTCTCTAAGTCATTATTATTTTCATTTTGCTCATGAGGGAACCGAGGTTCTGATGGGGGAAGTGATTTGCCAAGGATTAGATAGTAGTTGAAGTTAATGGACAGATGCAATTTTAAGACCTAGACATTTTTTAACTACAATCTTCTTACTCCATTATCCTCTATTTTTCCCACTTTCCCACAAAAAATCTCTTACCCCCTCTCCATCAAAAGACCCTATATAAAGTATTTTACCAAGCAAGATTTTAGACCTTTCAGAGAACATTCTGGGAACATTCCTAATATATTCCTTAGGAAATACAAATTTAGAAAGAAAAGAATGAGTTCTTTTTTTTTTTTTTTTTGATTTTGCAAATTTTTTTTCTCTTTTTTTTATTATTATACTTTAGGTTTTAGGGTACATGTGCACAATGTGCAGGTTTGTTACATATGTATCCATGTGCCATGTTGTTTTGCTGCACCCATTAACTCGTCATTTAGCATTAGGTATATCTCCTAATGCTGTCCCTCCCCCTCCCCCCACCCCACAACAGTCCCCGAAGTGTGATGTTCCCCTTCCTGTGTCCATGAGTTCTCATTGTTCAATTCCCACCTATGAGTGAGAACATGCGGTGTTTGGTTTTTTGTCCTTGCGATAGTTTACTATTAAGAAAATGTGGCGCATACACACCATGGAATACTATGCAGCCATAAAAAATGATGAATTAATATCCTTTGTAGGGACATGGATGAAACTGGAAGAATGAGTTCTTATATGTAGGATGTCCAAGAATTAATTTCTGTCTAGCCAGCTCAAACATGGTGTCTTCCAACTGTACGTTTTCACTCAGCAGTCGATACTGGCACCAATGTCTCTGAGTTAGAAAGAAGTTATCCTGGGTTTTGCTGTCTTCCCTGTCCCATGACAAGTCTACTATTGGGCTTCAAAGCACCTTACAAGTCATCACATTCACCTGCGTTGCTCTGGCATCCTTGGAAATCTTAACATTGCTCTGAATCGTTGCTAGGCACTGCATGTAAATGAATTATATTTACCACCCCATGTTTTTATGAGCTACATGTGGTGAGATGATGACTCTCTTTGCTAGCTTCTACTAGAGGCCTTGGTGTGGTGGGGCTGGGAACACAGAAGTCTGATGGAGGGTGCCATCTTGAACTTTCTGACTTAAAAACAATCCTTTAGCTTCCTGTTTCTTTTGTGCTTATGAGTTTTTAATTCTTGTCTGAGGGATACCATTAATTCTCAGTTCACCTCAAGAACAAAGATGACTTAACTATTCGGTTGGTGCAAAAATAATTGCAGTAATGGCAAAAACTGCAATGACTTTTGCACCAACTTAATAAATGATGAAGTGTCTTTGGCCCAACTGTAACTACTTTCCTCAATTCTTTGATAACATTGTCCTGACTCTGATTTTCCACAGGTCCCTGATTTACACCCTCATGACACATACTATTTCAATAATTTAAATGAAATGCTATGTCGTTTTAATTACCCACATTAACAGACTACTATTTGTAAACTTCAAAGTGATTTTTAAATTGGCCGTTGTTAGAAGAGGCAGGCAACTTTGCTTGTGGGGGCTTATTTCAAATAACAAATCTACTTAAATTTGCAAGAGTTGGGTATAATTACTACTGGTATTTTACCTCTCTCTTGTTTTACAGGATATATCAAGGACCATTTAAATAAATTTGATTTTTAGCTTAAAAAAATTGTCTCAAACTATATAATATCTTTTTACTTGATAATATCTGGAAAGTGCTAATAATTTAACAAAACATTGTGCAATGTATAAAGCCTTTACTATAATAGGATTACTTTTCTTTAAGTTTCATTCTTTGCAATGCAAGGGATTCACAGTTACCGTCTGCAATGTGCAACAGCCCTATTTTATAGTCATATTGCTAAAATTATCTATGCATGCTATAAATCCACATCAAATAAAAATAAAGTTGAAGATAAAACACATTGTTCAGCATCATAATTGAGGAAAAAATAGTTTATTCTGATTTTTCTACAAACTTTCGTGAAGCACATATTTGTATTGCTAATAGACTTTTTCCAGGAAACTATATTATATTTTATGCCTGGTATTATTGAATCCAAGTTCAGTTGTCCAGTTCTCAGGCTTACAGACTCCATCCTTTGCTCAAGACATGTCATAAATATATATCTTTGGTCATGAGTAGGACCAAAATATTTGTGGAGAGAACAGCAGAATAATCTATTAATCATTACAAATAGGAAAGAGTATTACTAGTTAAAAAAAGCTCTCCTACTGTATTGACAATTTATATTACATGTTTTAACACTGGTAGCTGAGTAGTTCCATACTTGTGGACAAGGTACAGCATATTACATTAAATATGAAACATTGAGATGCTTTTGTAAACTCTCAGGGAAATTAGCAAAACTCTCAGTCAACAGGAGCAGTATGCCTAATAAAAGGTAGCTAACTTGTTTCCTAAGATTACTTTACTATTTACAAGAGAGATTTTTTACATAAAAGGATCTTATTTTCTAAATGGTTTCCATGGCTTTATTTTGTTTGCTTTGTATTTTCTTGGCACATGGATTAAATTATCTGAGACTAGAGGAAATGAAGATGGTAACAATCCAATAATTCCTCTTCAATGAACAGCATTTAAAATTCAGTAACCATCTACGTTTAATTTCTTCCTCGTTAGAACCAGGGAAGTAGTGAGATGGGGAAAGGCTGATGTAAGAACATTGCAGCTCATTCTTAAACATCGTGGTATTTTTCTTGAAACAGAAGGTAGTAATCAATGAGAAGTTATTCAATGTGGTTCAGCTCATATAATACTTTCCTGGTGTTAGTCTAACCACTATTGCTTTGCACCTTTTTTTTTTTTTTTTAAAACCTTAGTAGACTCTTTAAGGTCACATCTGTTAGGGCACATAATGGTTTTTAATCACACTTTTCTAAATGACTAGAACACAAGTATGTGAGCGGAGCAGCACTTAAACCGAAGCCTGATCCCTGTTGTAGGATATTTGGGTGGTGATTTTCAGGAGGATTGAATGCAAAATGGCAGAGACCTCTGCTGAACCCATGCCAGTTGATATACAGCTGAACAATCAAATGCAAGCAAACCCCCACTCTGAATAAGTCTCCTTTCCCAAAGGAGGATCATGGAGAACAGTTTCAATTTTAAGGAAGCAATGAAGGCTAGAATAATATATTATCTTTACAGACCCTTGTCTTCAATTCCAAACACCTTTAATGCACCTTAAATCCACATCAGATCAGTTTCAACCAAATTATAATAAGTATTCACAGTACACTGCCTTTTCCCCAAATTTGAATTAGGTGCTAAAAACAAATTTTTCTTCTTTTTCAACTTATATTTAACTTGAGTCGTTGATGATGTGCTACTGACTTTTGCTATATAGCTTGGAACAAAATCATATACTATAGTCCATATCTAAGTATACGTCCAGTAGTTACTTATGTTCTAGAGATATAGACAAAAAGAGCTGATACTTATTTAGAATTCTATTTTATTCAATAAATTACACTATTCTAGACAGTAAGGAAATAGCAGCTACAAACAATAAGGATCTTGTTTTCATGAAGCTTCTAATCTATATATATTTCATTGGACTTGAAAATAAAAACAAACTAGATAATTTCAAATGGTGATAAATCTGATTAGGCAATCAAAATAGAGTGGGCTGGGCGTGACGGCTCACACCTGTAATCCCGGCACTTTGGGAGGCTGAGGCGGGCAAATTATGAGGTCAGGAGATGGAGACCATCCTGGCTAACACAGTGAAACCCCGTCTCTGCTAAACAAAATACAAAAACTTAGCCGGGCGTGGTGGCGGGTGCCTGTAGTCCCAGCTACTCGGGAGGCTGAGGAAGGAGAATGGCATGAACCCGGGAGGCGGAGCTTGCAGTGAGCTGAGATTGCACCACTGCACTCCAGCCTCGGCGACAGAGCGAGACTCCGTCTCAAAAAACAAAACAAAACAAAAAAATACAGTGATGTAAAAGAGAATGACTGAAGGAAGCTGCTTATGTTTATCTTCAGGAAAGATATCTTGAAGACATGACGTTTGCATTGAGACCTGAATGATAACAAAAGGTCAACTTTGAGAAGATTTGAGGACAAGTATAAGAATAAAATTTTATGGCACAAACAAGCATGTTAGAGAAACAATATGAAAAGGCCACTGTAGCTGGGCCATAATGAATGAGGAAAAGGGCATTTCTAGGTGAACTCTAGTTTGCATAAGGCCTTGGAAGCCACAGGGGGTTTTTCATGTGGGCAGTCAACATGGTTGAACAGCGCTCTACTATCCAACGTGTTTGACTGTAGTAATAGTTTCTGTTTTAACTAAAGACAAGCTGAGATCACCATAGGCAATTCTATTCTTAGGTGCTAATATATTACATACCTAAATGAGGCAGATTACATTATTTTAAAGTCATATTATTTTTAATTCACAAAATATCATCTAGTTGCAATAGCAATCTTAAAAATGTTATACCACTAGTTTATTAATTCAATAATATTTAAGTAACATTAACAGCATGTTATGAGGGAAAATTAATGAAAGGAATAATTTCTTTCCTTAAAGGGCTTATAATAAACACATTAAAGCCATTGAGGTCAATAGAATATAAAACTTGCTCTGATCTTTTCTTCCTAAATTTTAAAGTTTAGTTTAGTCCTTTGAGCTACTGAATGGACAAATGACTAAAATTAGCATGAGACATTTGCAGCTCTGAGAATAAAACACCGGTTTTCCATATGTCCATAGCAATTATAGCTAAGAATATCAGTAAGTTAACCTGGCCATGTGCTATGGTTTGAATATTTGTACTCACCAAAACTCATGTTGAAATGTAAGCCCCAATGTGGCATTATTGAGAGATGGGGCCTTAAGAGGTAATTGGGTCATGAGGGCTCTGCATTAATGGGATAATAGACTAATGGGTTATCATGGGAGTGGGACTGGTGACTTTATAAGGAGAAAGAGAGACCTGAGCTTGCACGCAGCTGCCTCATCATGCAATGCCTCACACTGCCTCAGGACTCTGCAGAGAGCTCTCATCAGCAAGAAGACCCTCACCAGATGCAGCCCCTTGACCTTAGACTTCTCAGCCTTCATAAGTGTATGAAATAAATTCCTTTCTTTTTAAGTTATCCAATTTCAGCTATTCTGTTTTTAGCAAGAAAAATCAGACTAAGACAGAAAATTGGTGCTAAGAAGTAGGATGTTGCTGATAATGAACACCTAAAAATGCAGAAGTAGCTTTGGAGTTAAGTAGTAGGTGGAAGTTGGAAGAATTTGAAGGAACAGGCTAGATTCTGGTGAGGGCTTAGAAGATAAGAAAACTAGAGAAAGCCTGGAATTTCTTAGAGATTGATGAAGTGGTTGTGACCACAATGTTTATAGAAATATGGACAGTAAAGGCCAGTCTGATGGAGTTTCAGATAGCACTGTGGAGCAAGGTATTAGAAACTGGAGTAAAGACCATCCTTGTTATGAATTGGCAAAGAAATTCGCTAAACTATGTCCATGCCTGAGGACTTTGTAGAAGACAGAACTGGAGAGTGATACACTCAGGTATCTGGCAGAAAAAAATTCTAAGCAAAATTTATAAGAAGTTGCATGGTTACTTCTGGCCACTAATGGTGAGACTTAAGAGCAAAGTGATAATTTAAAAACAAAATTTATAAATAAAAGAAAAGCAGGGAGGTAAGACTTAGAAAATTCTCTGCTTCATCATGTAAAGAGTGAAAACTGTGTTAAGGTTTGGAAATCATGGGTGTAGCCCTGCAGCCATTTGCTAAAGGGATTAGCATGGGCAGAAGGATGTAGGTCCTATTCCCCCAGACAATGGAAGAAAGACCCCAGAGACATTTCAGAGTTCTTTGATGCTGCTTCTTCCATCACAAGCCCAGAGGCCTACGAGAGCAGAATGCTTTCAGGGAATAGAACTAGGCCACTCTCCATGGACTTAGGTTCCCTGTCTATGGCTATCTCAAGACAGTTCCCACATCCCACCCATGGCTCTGATGGCTCCAGGTGTAGCTCCTGCTGCATCTCTAGAAGGTACAAGTCATATACCTTGGTGGCATTCACCTGCTGTTAATCCTGCAGGGTTACAGAAAGCAAGAGCTGCAGAGGCTTCATAGCCACACTTCAAAGGATGTTGTAGAAACCCTGGGGGCTCAGCCAAAGACTTGTGTTGGGGCAGAGCCACCACAGAGAGCCCCTACTAGAGCAATGTTGAGCAGAAAGGTGATTAAGGTGCCACAGAGACTCTCCACCAGAACAATGCATAGTGTTGCCATGGGAACAGACCACCACCAGGCCCCCAGAACTGCGAAGTCCCTAACAACATGCAAAACCCACCTGGGAAAGAAAGCTTCAGGCACTCAACTCAACCTATATAAGCAGCTGCTTGGGTTGCATCCATCAAAGCCACAGGGATAGGGCTGCCTGAGGCCTTCCAATCCCCACCCCAGTGTGTCCAAAAGGTGATACGTGCAGTCAAAAGAGATTATTCCCTAGATTTAAGATTTAATGTCTTCCCTGGTGGGTTTCAGTCTTGCTTGGAGCAAGTGTGTGTGTGTGTGTGTGTGTGTGTGTGTGTCTGTGTCTGTGTGTGTGTAGAGAGAGCGAGAGACAGCCCAATTTTAAAAATTGAAAAATGTTATTATAATTGGGTGCCAATTGGATGCACTGATAATTTGATGACCTATTATCTGAAAGGAAAGTAGTGTTCTGTGCAACAGTAATTCTAAGAAAAAGATGTTTTATATTCTCAAGAGTTTTACAAGAGAAGAAAGTCAAGTTAGTCATTAGAAAACCGTATTATAAATGCTCTTAGTAAGATAAGAGCTCGTGAGACCACATAAAGCATTTGAGGCTCATGACATGAAAAGATCAAGGAGATCAAGCTACGAAAAGTTTTGGTGGCAGAAGATGAGAAGAATAATTCTCTTTTGGGGGAATCAAATGGAGCTTTAGGAAAGAGAACTTGGAATCACCCAGGCAGTCTTGATAAGGATGGGTGAACATGGGAAGGAAAAGGAAATTTCAGGCGGAGGAAACAGCTGAAGCAAATTTATTAGCATTATCTTTATATATTTTTTTCCTTTTTTACTTATTAAAGAATCTGGTGGGACAACTTGTGATAATATTCTATTCAGCCCAATGCAAATATTCAAAGTCAATCATTCTTCAGGATGATATATTTTTCCATGTGGATAAGCTTTTCCCACAGTACCAAGATGTATCACTGCAGAAAGATTCTCTTTCCCCCATTTGTTTCACTGTTCATTTCACTATACATTAAACAGGAGAAATAAAGAAGATGAAGCATAAATAGATCAATGTTCTTGATTCCTAGTTGATAGTTTGACATGGTGGGAACTTTGACCATTAATTATAAAGTAACATGATGGATATTCCAATCACTGAAAAGACTAAAGGGCCTAAATAATTCTTTTAAAAACAAACAAATCTTTTAAAGAAACAAACATAGAATTTTGAGAGTAGTTTTATTCCCATAAGGTAGCAAGCTACCTAGCCAAAAAATGCTGCAACTCTTATTAATTATGGTCAACTCATTTTTGAAGACTTAACTCTTTTTAGTAATTTTGTGAACATTAGCAAAGCTTTATTTCTAGTTTTAAAACTTTTCATCTAACTAGTTTTCATGTCAAAATAATTCAATTGATCTGAAATATGAACAATAATTCTGATGCTTTTCTCTAAAGCCACTGCAAAATTCCTTGCTTTGAGGGGCATCTTGTATAACTGGCAGACAACAATCTGGCTTTAATTGCTAATTCATCTCTACATTGGAAACTTTGCAATTTTTTCTTTAATTTTTCAGGTGAAAAATTGCTAATAAAAGAAATAAATGGGCCGGGTGCAGTGCTCACACCTGTAATCTCAGCACTTTGGGAGGCTGAGGAGGGCCGATCACGTGGTCAGGAGTTTGAGACCAGTCTGGGCAACATAGTGAAACCCTGTCTCTACTAAAAATAGAAAAAAATAACCGGGTGTGGTGGTGTGCTCTTGTAATCCCAGTCACTTGGGAGGCTGAGGCAGGAGAATTGAATGAACCTGGGAGGCAAAGGTTGCAGTTAGCCCAGATGGTGCCACTGCACTCCAGCCTGGCAACAGCTCCATCCCGAAAATAAATAAATAAACAAAAACAAACAAAAAACATTTTTTTGTGGGTTGGGGGAGGGAAGGTCATATTATGTGGATGAAGAAAGCAGAGAGAAAGGTCACAGTGCTCCTTAAGCAGGAAATCAAAGGTAGTCAATTTGAATGAGAGCTGCTTAAAGTGGAGACAATTGATAAACCAGTTATGTTAGGAGATGCACTGGTAGCTAGATTAATTTCCAGAATCCTAAGGGTACATTTTTCAACTGGCATCCTTTAAATAACCTTTAATTTTTTTGTGTTAAAATCTCTATTATAACAGGGAAAATTGAGGAAGACACTTATTAAAAAGAGGCAGCAGCACATGTGGTATTATTTTTACAGCCATTCAGTGTGTTGATATAAAGTAATACATTTGAGTCAAACATCATCTGTGTGAGTAGTTAAAGTGAAAACTGATCTGACTTTGCACTGTGGCCCAACTGGCTGTCCAATTAGCAAAATGATTAGCCAGGTTAATATCAACAGACCCATTCCTGCGTCAATTTGACAGTTATATTGCTACACAGATTTCAGCCTTTCCCTTAGGGCCTGGCCATGATCCATATATATATATCCTTATGGGTATGTATGGATATACCCCTAATGAAGCAGCAGTCATTGGTGTAGGAAACATACTCGTGCCTCTGATAGAAATCCAACGACAAAAATACTTCAATAGTTTTCCAAAATGTGAAAGACTTTTCTTTAGAAACATCTCTAGTTAATATAGCCCACCTCCAAATTATCTTCTAGAAGAGTTTGTAATAGAAGAGTTGGTTGTCTAACAAATGGCTTTGAACTGGCCTGCAGTTATAGTGAAAAAGAATAGTTTAACTAAAAGCCATTTAATACTGTTATTTGCATACCTCCATTTAAAACTCTTAACTCCTGTAAATGTTTTGTTTTGTTTTGTTTTGTTTTGTTTTTTGAGACAGAGTCTCGCTCTGTCTCCCAGGCCGGAGTGCAGTGGCACAATCTCGGCTCACTGCAAGCTCCGCCTCCTGGGTTCACCCCATTCTTCTGCCTCAGCCTCCTGAATAGCTAGGACTGCAGGCGCCCAGCGCCACGCCTGGATATTTTTTTTTCTTTATTTTTTTGTATTTTTAGTAGACACGGGGTAACACATCCCTGACGTGTTAGCCAGTATGGTCTTGATCTCCTGACTTCGTGATCTGCCTGTCTCTGCCTCCCAAAGTGCTGGGATTACAGGTGTGAGCCAACACACCCAGCCTGTAAACGTATTTTTTAAATAAATGCTTGTAAATTGTTTTCCTATTGATACAATTGCCAAAAGTGGATTTCTTGACAAGTTTTGCCTTGATATTCTGGACATTTTCCAGACAATCTATCTGATTGGCATAGAGACCACAAAGCTGGATAAAATACACCTTTATTTTGATCTTTTGAATTTCACCAAAGAAAGTAGAATTAACAGCTTCATGTGAGACAAAAATAAGATTCCTGAATCTTACTAATACTACAGCAGACTTTCTTAACCTGAGACTTAGGATGGACTCAAGGAGCTATGGAATGCTCCCTAAAAGTGCATGCCACATTTGTGTGTGTGTATGTTATTATGTGCATGTCTCTGGGCTGACAGATTGTTAGTTTTCAAGTTCTCAAAAGGGTCTGTGGCTCACAGAAGTTTAATAACCCTGCTTTGAAGGGCTTATCAGATAGAAGTCAAATCCCCAAGGAGAGGGTGCTGGAGTCTCCCATTTGGCCCTGCTGATCCTCTTTTCCCCACACTGCCTCTGAGCCAGGGAAGCTGGCCTGTAGGATGACATCACTTGGCTGCTATTAGGATTCCTGTCAATGGAGAATAATTGTGGAATATTAGAGGAAAAGGGGAAGGTCCATCTGGTACGTACTCCTCTGGGCTCCATCCATGTTGGGTTAACACATGGATGTGACCTTCCCTTGAGGATCACAGGTCCTACCGGGCAGTGCTGTTATCACAGTTCTCTGTCTCCCTCTCTCCTTTACACATTCAGGTCTAGGGATTTTAACAAAACCCTACTCTTACTAGTCCCAAAGTATTACATTTTTTTTTTTTTTGTCTTCCCCGACACCCTGCTCACACCTTTGTAAACAGTCACAGTGAATGAACCATCTCTTTCTTTCCACCATCTCAATTGACAAGCAGGTGAACTCATTATAAGCAACACCCCCTTTCTTTTGATGAAATGGATGGGGTGTGTAAGGAGAAAAGTCCTGTGATAGGTAAAAAGGATTATCGTGTTAGAGCAATAGATAATACTTATCACTTTAGGTGGCACCTGAAAGTAGATTGTAATGGGCAGAATCATTATTCAAATTAAAAGGTGGGGGAAAGCATAGATTAATTTTCTCATGGTACAGAAGACATAAGTGAAATGATATATTAACAAGGCAAAATGATATTAACTTCAAATAATAGAACAAAGAACTTGGACATCTTACAAACTGGCATTGACTTCACCTACTTTTACAATAATGGATTTAAGTTATTGAATAATAATTATTAATGGAAAATGTATGTGACAATAAAGCCATTGAGCAGTCCCATTCTAACCAAGTTTCACCTGTTGTGAGACAACGTAACAATATGTGCCTCCTAATTTAGTGCAATGAGACATACACAAAAGCCATTTGTTTCTATAGTCCTTACTACAACTAGTAGTCTTTCAGTGTATCTTCAGTATGTCTAAATGAGAAAATATTTAGAAAACAGAAAATTGAAAGGAAAGAAATACCTCCTATAAGCATACTAGCCAGAAATAAGCACTGCCATTTTAATTCTCTATGTACACACACATATGTGTGTGTATATATGTATATATGTATGTATGTGTGTATATGTGTGTATATATATTATATATTATATTATATATTATATATATATATGTATCTTTGTAAACACATATAAATATGTGAATGCATAACTTAAAACAGCAATCCCCAGCCTTTTTGGCACCAGGGACTGGTTTCTTGGAAGACAATTTTTCCCTGGGGTTGGGGGATGGTTTCTGGATGAAACTGTTCCATCTCAAATCATTAGGCACTAGAGACTCCTAGGGTGTGTGCAACCTAGATCCCTCACATGTGCAGTTCACAATAGGGTTTGTGCTCCTGTGAGACTCTAATGCCACCGCGGATCTGACTGACAGGAGGCAGAGCTCAGGCAGTAATGCTTGCCTGCCTGCCACTCACCTCCTGCTGTGCTACTGGGTTCCTAATAGGCCACAGACCTCTACCAGTTGGTGGCCTGGAGGTTGGGGACCCCTGATTTAGAAGATAAATGTTTTTGAATGCACAAAAATTAATTACTTCTAAAGTTTATTTAATTTTATAACACTTTTGTGTATATATGTGCTCATTTTATATTTAGCGACATTCTTGTAGAGTACAGAACTTACTGGAGTACTTCAAAACCATATTTTACACTTTCTTTTAACTAAAAGGCCGAGAAGCGATCTATATTTTAATTTCTTAAAATAATATATACATTTTTGTATTTTTAAAGAATATTTTTATTAGGAATCTTTACTCAGTTTTTTTTTTTTTTTTTTTTTTTGAGACAAAGTCTCACTCTGTCCCCCAGGCTACAGCGCAGTGATCTTGGCTCACTGCAACCTCCGCCTCCAGGGCTCAAATGATTATCATGCCTCAGCCTCCTGAGTAGCTGGTCCAACAGGCCCGTGCCACTGCCCCTGGCCAATTTTTGTACCTATTTTGTTTAGATAAAGGGTTTTTCCATGTTGCCCAGGCTGGTCTTGAACTCCTGAGCTCAAGTGATCCTCCCACCTCGGCTTCCCAAAGTGCTAGGATTACAGGCGTGACCCACCGCTACTGGCCCTTTACTCAGTTTTGTTGACAAAATTGTTATTCTTAATATTAAGGTTCAGGTTCTGGGATGTATACAAATGAATAACAATGTTCCAACCTGTTTATTCTTTCCGTAGTCCTGAATTGAGCTTGACAAATTAAATAGATATTTTAAATAAACATCTATGCAAAATCACTTATTACACGCTCTCTAAGGGGAGCTTAAGTAATAAAGATTTGAATAGGTTCGACAAGTACTTTGGAAAAGTGGTATTGTTCAATGAATTTAATGTTATGGATTACTCCAGCCTTTTTGCAGTGTCAAAATGAACGTAATGGTTTACATTTTCTCTTTCTAAAACTTTCTCAGGATGGAGATATATTCAACTACTTTGGTATCTGCACAACACCTGTATCAGTTAGGTTTTATTTCTAGAATTATTTTACATTCTTTATTTCTAGAATTACTTTACATTAGGAGGTAGATAATGTTAAATTGTCTCACAATTGGTAAAACTTGGTTACAGCTGGCCTACCCAATGGCTTTATTGTAACTTACATTTTTCCAGTTTTGTTTATCATGTATTTTACATAAGGAACACCACATATAGGTAAACTAAATTATTTTTGTCCTTTGAACTAAAACCATTGCTTTTGTGTGTTGCATTTAGAAATAATGAGAGTGCAGATTAACAGCACTTTTTTCTCTGACTATAAACTTGAGTGTCGGGTTCGGCAAAATTTGTTTCCAAATATATTTAAACTCAACCTAACTAAATACCATTCACACTTTCAAACAATGGAAATGACAAAAGCCGTGGTTTGTTTTAATCCAAACCATTCCAATACAAATCCCATTTGTATCATACTAGATACCAGTTGTTCACTAACTGGTTTTTTTTTTTATTAATGATCTATGTGCAAATGCATAGGCTCACAGCAAATCAGATATCTCATTAGATGCATCCAAGTCCTTTTCAAATAATATATTTCCTAAAGTAGTTTCATCTGGGCTATGTCAACAGAGATCACTCCATACATCTTAGTTTGCGAAGACAGGGATTGAAATGTACTCTTAGCCAATGCGTAGAATAGAAATAGCCCATAATTCACAGCCTGGGTTTTATTGAGAAAGCAAAATGATGTATTTCATTGTTAGGTAACAAAAATCTATATTGTTTAAAATGTCTGTAATCTGAGTTCTTCCCCACCACCCCCCAAAGTGACATTGACTGAAATCTCTCCATAAAGAGAATTGGGCTATTGCTTCTAGTTCAAATGCATACCCCTTCATTTCCTCTAATTTTATACAATGTAAATAAATACTCTGTAGTGTTCAGAGGCTACTGGAAAACTCTGAATGCCTATCATGTGTTCTAAATAAGGCCCTCTTGAATAAAGAATTACCTTTGAGCTAAGAAAAGTAATAGTTGCTAAGCAGAAAGGTCAACAAGAGCAAGTGGGCTTTTTCCTGTATTTGTCTGTGAGAATAAACATATGGAGGAAAATGTCCTTCTATAAAAGAATTCAAACAAAGCAAAAGTCTTCAGAAAATAGATTGCCCTGGAAAGTTTATTTAAACTTAAGACTCCCGCATGGAATTAGCCATGTTAGACTGCATTGAATTGAATGAATAATTCCATTCCAATATGGTCCACTTTCTTTTAATTTCTGTGAGTAATGTTTGGAATATTTGTGCCCAGCAGTATATGAGACATTTCAACATCAGCAAATTGGAGCACAAGAAATAAGACCCTGAAGAAATGAGCCCACAACTTTAGTGCTAGTGAGAAATGTTCAGAAACTCTTAAAGGATGTGAATGTAACTCGAAACAATGCTGAAAGCAAAGTATAATATCTGAGGTTTCATATATATAAATATACATATAAATATATAAATCATATTTATATATAAAACCTGCTAAAATATATGTATATTTTTAAAAACTAGATTACAAATATACAGCATTCATTAGAATCTTATAAATTTTATATTTTAAAATTTGTTTCTGTAGAAAACATTTAATATAATTGTTATAGTGTTTCACAGAACACAAAAATCAAAATAAAATAGAAAGATTATTAAGTTGGGAGTATCTAGGTTTGTAACTCCAGACAATTATAACTGCTGTCTTTCCCAACAAAGTGCATCTGCTCTTCCTTCTATTGTTCTATCCTGAATAATCTCCATTAATTCTTTGTTTCTCACATGATACATTCCTTTGCAAGTTTTGACCAACCTTTTTAACAGGGTGATATAGAAAAATTGGGCTTTCTGGGTTTCAGGCAAACAGGTCTTGATAAACGATTTCTCAATTTACTCATGAAAAATTAATCATGATTTAGAAATGCTAAAAACTTTTAGTAGTATTAAAAATTAAAATGGAAACTTTACATCGTTAGAATCTGGAGTGATTTTCATCTATCTTTAAAGAGTTGGATTAAATAAAAAATGATGATGGACTGACACTATGCCTAATGCAAAACCTGAACAAGGAAAACAGTTCACTCTTTCCCCTTCATTTTCTCAAAAGTGGCCCTGACTTTAAGAGCAAGATCTGGGCTAGCTAAAAAACAGGGTAGCCATCACTCAATTCTCTGGCCACCAGGGTTCAAGTGAAAAAGAAGGGTAAAGACTAATAAGAATACATCTAAAAGGTCCAGTCACCATAAGTAAAAAGCAAGTGGGCTTGTCCTGCCATATATTAAAACATATGGTTAAACTATATTAATTTAAATAGTATGGCACTCAAGCAAGAATACATGAACTAATCAATCATGCAGAAGAGATATCTGAAAAATAAGCTATATGGATATACCAATTTAGTTCTGTTTTTAAAGGTGGAGTAACAAAATCTATAGGGAAGGAAATGATTAACCAGTAGTTGATTGGACTTGGATAATTTTGAACAGCGTACTGTCAGAGCATCACCACGAACCACATATCAAAATCAATTCCACATTGTTTCAACAATAAAAAGGGACCCAAAAATAATTCAAAGAGGCTGGGCACGGTGGCCCATGCTTGTAATCCCAGCACTTCGGGAGGCCAAGGCAGGTGGATCACCTGAGGTCAGCAGTTTGAGAACAGTCTTGCCAACATGGTGAAACTCTGTCTCTATTAAAAACACAAAAATTAGCTGGGCATGTTTGCGTGCACCTGTAGTCCCAGCTACTCAGGAGGCTGAGGCAGGAGAATCACTTGAACCCAGGAGGCGGAGGTTGCAATGTACTGAGACTACGCCACTGCTCTCCAGCCTGGGTGACAGAGTGAGACTCCATCTAAAAAAAAAAAAAAAAAAAAAAAAAAAAAAAAAAAAGAAAAACTTAAGGAAAATGTAGCTAAATATTTACTTGTTGTATAGAATTAGGAAAGATTATCTCAGCAATAAAAACAAAGGAAAAAATATCACTGGTGAAGAGAATGCACACAGGAAAGTTAAGTGAAGAATTATAAGGCTATCTTATTTTAAATGGTAAGTCAAACTATAAACTCTGGGGGAACATACAGTCCATAAAGTTTGCTAATAAGTAAACAAGGGAAACTTACACCCAGGAGACATAAAATGGGGAAAACACATAAATACTACTTCACAGATAGAACATTCACATTTGGAAAAAATGTTCTAAAAAAGACTTTTAAAAGTGCTCTCTGAGGAACTAATGCCAGCTAAATATTAATACACAATACGTTTTCAACAATAAATTGACAAATATTGAAAATGAATTAGGCATTCTCATATAATATTGAAAAATTGAAAATGTAAATTTAGGATACCATTCTGCAAGTAATTGGATAATATATATCAGCCAGACTTAAAGTTGGCCTATTAACCCTATTTCTAAAAACCTGCCTAAGAAAATGAACAGAGATTGGCCAAATACTTATGTAAAAGGATGCTATTGTGCACATTTATTTATAACAGCAATACAGCAGAAACAAAAATTCAAAATAAAACTGGTTAAATTTAAAAAGACATTCAGTCAAAAATTATGGGACTATTATAATGACAAATTTAAAACATATTTAAATGTAAAGATTTGGCTAAGAGTTACTTTTTTCTAATTTGTATTAAGAATTTGGCATTTTGAACATTGGCTTTTTTTTTTTTTTAAACCATGCAAATTACATATTCTCCATCCTCTCCTCCCTTGTACTTAGACTTATTATGACAGGTGGAATGTCAAGTTTACAAAGCTAAAGTCTTGTCTTGTTTATTTTGCTGTCATTTTTTGTTTTGTTCTTTTCTTGTTCCCTTCCCTGCCTCCACAATACACACTTACACACAAAACAAACAAAAACAAACAAAGAGAAAAAAAAAACCACGTACAACGTTTTAACTTCAGCACAGAGGCTGTGGTAGGCACACACTATCCAGCGAATGAATGAAGAGATGGAATAAATAATAGAGGTAACATTTTGAACTGCAGGTTGGTGCAAATGTAATTGTAGTTTTTGCCATTACTGATAATATCAGATGATTTTGTTTTATAAAAGCTTAAACTGTTGAGTGCTTGACTATGACAACTAAAAAGAAAAACCTCTTCCTAGAAAAAATACTTTTTAAGAAACTCATTATGGGATTTTATATGTGTGTTTCTCTTTGTTTATAAAATTGTGGTATGTAATGGAATGCATTTTCCCTTTTTTGTAGATAGAGATTTGTCATTTTTGTGTCAAAGATAGAAACACACCCAAAGCATGCTATTCCTGTATTTTATCTGCCTTCAGTGCCTTTTTTAAAAATAAAAGACTGCAATACAGTTTATTTCTGTGTTCCACCTAATTCTAAAATATTTAAAAGGATGTAGTGGCATCTTATCACAGATGTTTATCTTGTGCAAATCCTGGCAAAGGATAATTAAAGATTCTTAATAAAATATTTGTCAGCCAGATCTGGAGAATGATTTTTGACCTTACAAAAGCAGACAAACAAACAAAAAGGTCACCTACGTATACAGTTGCACATATTAGTCAAAAGATCCCTAATGTGGGTGTTTTAGTCCAAAGAATATGACTCCACTATAGATGTGAATTTTGTAAGATATTTTAGAGAAAACTAATATAGTATAAAATGCTACTTCTTCCTGCTGAGATTTGGAAATCTAATAATAGAACTCAAACCTGGGTATGTACTGAAATAATGAAAAGACTGATGAATGAAAGCATGCAATAATAAAAGTGCAGTGGAGGTGGGGAGGTAGCCTACAGGAGGGGGTGAAACATAACGAGGCACATAGGGAAGTCTCCTACAACCATGTATGTTCAAGCTGTCTTACTTCTGAATGAAAGCTGATTCCCTAATATTCCAAGGAGACAGGTTGTTGAAGGAGTGAAAGGGCTTATTCCAGACAGAAGGAAGATTGTGAGTTGTGAAGACAAGTAGGTATTAATTAGTATGCTGTCTTTTTTTTTTTGCATTTTTTCTTTTTTTCCTTCTTTTAAAATTTTTAAGTTTAGGGGTACAAGTGCAGGTTTGTTGTATAGGTAAATTTAGCCATGGGGGTTTGTTGTACACATTGTTTTGTCACCCAGGTATTAAGCCTCATACCCATTAGTTATTTTTCCTGATCCTCTCCCTCCTCCCACCCTCCACCCTCTGAAAGACCCCTGTATGTGTTGTTCCCCTCTGTAAGTCCACGTGTTCTCATCATTTAGCTCCCACTTATAAGTGAGAACATATGGTGTTTGGTTTTCTGTTCCTTTGTTAGTTTACTAAGGATGATGGCCTCCAGCTCCATCCATGTCCCTGCAAAGGACATGATCCTGTTCTTTTTTATGGCTGCATAGTATTCCATGGTGTGTGTATATATATATATATATATATATCACATTTTCTTTATCCAGTCAATCCTATGGAACCAAAAAAGAGCATGATGTCTTTAAGCAGCTACAAGCAGTTTGTTGTCATGGGATCATGGTTTGTGTAGGGGGTACATGGAAGATAAATGATTGATAAAATTGGAAACCACCAAAGCCACTTTTCATAAGGCGAAGAGCTTATATTGGACTTTATTCTTCATGGGTCATAGGGATTTACTGCAGGGTTTTAAGCTGAGGATTGATATAATCATAGCTGAGTGGTTTTAAGATAATGGTGAACATGTTTCCAGGAGTGCTACCTGAGTCAGGGGTGCCAGTTAGGAGACAGTAGTCTTTGGGAACGCAAATGAAATCAAGGTGGTAGACATCTCTAAAGGACAGTAGGAGATGTTCTTAAGAAATTTCCTAGTTCTTCCTTTAAATCTATTCCACATTTTAGGGCTTGCATATTACTCAAATACGGTTTTATACAATGAAACACTTTTTATTCATAAAGAATTTGACTACATCCTTAATACATTAAAAATTTCAGAACTACTGTTATTGAATAAAAAAGTCAATATTGTTTAATAACTTTTTTAAAAATTAAAAATGACATTAGCATTTATATAAAGCATCATGGTTTCCAGGTAGTATGTTCCTTTGATGGGGAGTGAATTAAAATCAGTGTTTCTTGTGAGCATGCATCTTTTGAAGCATCTCTGGGCCTCTAGTTTTAAAAATAAAATAATTTGGACTATATCGTGGCTGTGTTCTGGAGATTTTTGCCTTTCTTATTAGAGTTTATCTAAATCTACATCATGGATTATTTTCTGCTCCCACCTTATGTGATTTGGTTAGTAGTGTAAAACCAAGCTCAATGTTAGTTACCTTATGTCCACCCTTGATTTTTTCAATTGGTTTAGACACCAGAGAGATTTCCAATAGCCTGAGGTATTTAAAGTTTACTAATTTTTTAGAGTTGGAAATCAGAGCTTTCAGTAAATTAATCATTTCCCAACTTGAGTGTTAAGTCCTTACAGAAGTCCCTGGAAAGAGAATAAGACACTGAAATAGTTTTGGTAGCATAAATTCAGCCCAACAGTATTTCTCATTTATCAGAACCAGACAGAATCTATATGTGGTTTGGATGGGCTACAAGAGTCAGTCTTTCCTAATCTTGTTTCTGTCCTAGAGTATGGACCATGCAGAACTCTAAAGACAGAAACAGAAGAGTGGTTTAATGTGAGCCATTTGCTTTTGACGCTTAGAAAGGGGGTTTGGGTGCTTCAGAAACTGCACACATTTCATTTTAGAGATCTGCATGGTAATTGGATGCACATTGAAAGGTATTTATAGTTTTGATAAAATACACAGTTGTCTGAACTTTTGCCCAGAACCAGAAACCAAATAGGATGTACACCTTCGTTTGGAAAGTTCATTTATGCATTTCTCAATTTGAACATTCCCCTCTACTAATGAAACATTAAGAACTTGTGGTTAACTCGAGATGAAAATGTGGAGTGGCTACCGTTTGGATAAAATTATTTTCTTATGTTTTCATACAATCCCTTAATGAGCTGTATCCCATGAGGTCATATTGGAGACCCACAACAGTTAAACCTAAATAGCCAATTGAAGCCTGTCTTTCTATCAAGAACATTAGTTTTTAAAGCTTTGTTTGCTCTCCCCACTCTCCTGCCACTCCCCCCAGTTCTTTAGGAATAGGACATTTGGCTCCATGTTTAAAACCAGAAATGGAAAGTTGTTTTGGTTTTCCTTGACAAAGTCTTCACAAATTTGATTTTTAACCTATAGAAGAGAGTTTTCCATTAAGCCTTCCTTTTTTTTTCCATTTAAGGAAGGCAGCAAAGTTGGCTGTACAGAAGTCTGTAATTAAAAACAAAGATTCTCTAGTTTCCCACTTACTCAAATATACATTATGCTTCTTGAATATTGAGTTTTAAATTTTTTCTTGATGCATTATACTTGGTATAATATAATGCAATTAGGAGTCCTGGCATGATGTTGGAGCGTGGAGTCAGTTACCTAAGAGTGAAAATGGCAGGGACATTATATGTGATGCTAGGTGCCTACTAATGTATATAATTATGTTGGTTTTGGACACGAAAGTGAAATGTCATAGATTCTTGCCCAGGCTGGAATGCAGTGGCACAATCATAGCTCACTGCAGCCTCAAACTCCTAGGCTCAAGCGATCTTCCCACCTTAGTCTCCTGAGTAGCTAGGACTACATGCACATGCCACCATGCTTGAGCAATTTTTAAATTTTTTTTGTAGAGACAGGATCTCGCTATGTTGCCCAGGCTGGTCTCAAACTCCTGGCCTCAAGCTATCCTCCAGCCTTGGCCTCCCAAAGTGCTGGAATTACAGGCATGACTCACCATGCTCAGACAATATGGGACGATTACAATGAACAGTGTCTATAATTTAGTGGAAAGCAGTGGATTTGGGTTCGGGAAAAACTGGACACCTCTGTTAGCTGCAGCTTCTGATGTTCTTTCCTAAGGTTAAATTCTTTTAATACATCATTTCATTTAATCATCAACAAATCGCCTCTGCAGTACTTTGTATCTCCACTTTATAAATAAGATAACTGAGGTTTAATGAAACTAAGTAATTTTCTGCAGGCCCCAGAGCCTGCAGGTGGAGAGACTGGTCCAGGTAAGGGTTATTTCAAAGTCCTTGCTCTTTGTGACCACAGAACTGGCATGAGAATGGGAAGCTCCTGCTGCCACTAGCCAGTGATGCACACTTGGTTAATTTGTTTAAAAGTTCTAGTCATTCTCTTTGTTATATGCAAATTAGCAGCAATACTCTCTGTTCCACAGGGTATTAGGTATATTAAACGAGATGACACGAAAATACTTAGCAGCATGTTATCTAATGTATCTTGGAAGTCAGTAAATATTTGTTTAGTTTGGAGAAATACATATCTATGACTTCAAAAGATAAAAAATTGCGGAAGGAAGACAATAATTTGTGTAGAACTGCCTAGATAATTAATGGTGTGACAAGAAGTAAAGGTATATTTCGACCAGAGAATCCGGGAAATAAGGAGAAAGTGTATTTGCTTTCATTTGGACCCAAGAAAGTATTAAGATACAGTGAAGACAGAAAAAAAATGGACAACTGCTTTTCACAATATTAGTTGACTTACTGAATTAGAAGGTGTCTTTCCACATGTAAAATGGACAATGTCAGGCTTAAAAATGTATTAGTAGCTCAGGAATTCAACAACCAGACACTACTTCATTCTGAAGAACAAAATTAGAAATCCCCATTAATTTACTCTTTGCAGACTGGAGAGTACATAAAAAATACCCAAAGTAGAATTTCATCATGAATTTATGGTGTTTTTCTTTGCTGTACAGTTTGGCTCTTTCTGAAAGCTGCAAATGTGAATATAGGTTATAATGGAGCTTAGAAGAAGATGAGGAAGGAGGAGGAGGAGGAGGAGGAGCAGGAGGAGGAGAGGAAAAAAAATGATTGCTGCAGGATACTATACCATTGTAAAAGAAGATCATTTTTATGACCAAATGGGGAAAATGGGGTCCAATAATAAACTATTATACAAAGAAGTTTAAACATTTAAACTATATAAATTGCTATTCATATGGAAAGAATAAGTTTTTGTTCAGAATAATTCTTATTTTTACTGGAGGAAGGAGGACTGTGTGTGTGTGTGTGTGTGTGTGCATGCACATATGTATAAATGCATATATATGGTTTATATATATTAATTCTCATTAATTTTTAAGAATAGAAGGGAACATCTTTCTTTTTATTTTTTTGAGATGGAGTTTCACTCTTGTTGCCCAGGCTGGAGTGCAATGGCACAATCTCAGCTCACTGCAACCTCCGCCTCCCAGGTCCAAGTGATTCTCCTGCCTCAGTCTCCCAAGTAGCTGAGATTACAGGCACGTGCTATTTTTTGTAGCCATGCCCGGCTAATTTTTGTATTTTTAGTAGAGATGGGGTTTCACCATGTTGGCCAGGCCGGTCTTGAACTCCTGACCTCAGGTGATTCGCCCGCCTCGACCTCCCAAAGTGCTGGGATTACAGGCATGAGCCACTGCACCTGGCCTAGAAAGGAACACCTTTCTAAATAATTTTACTGTTGGTCTAATCTATTACTTCTATTTGCTATTTTGCCTTGATTAAGTTATACTTGTACAAGTTGCCTTGATTAAGAAACTTAGGTTTTTCTCCCATTTTGCATCCTAGACAATATTGCATGCTAGACAAAACTGCAGATGCTTTCTGTAGCCTATCTCTAGATCTCGCATATCCTTGCCAGGTTTAGCTTTAAAATACATTGACTAGTTTCCTTAAAATTTAAAATAAATATTTTTTGTTATTAATTTGTTTTGATGTGCAGTCTAAAACATCACTTAATAATATAGGTCATTTCACACCATCCTTTCAAATATAGAAGAAAGTCCCTTTTCGTTGCTTCTAGAATTACCTTTTAGTCCATACTATATGAATTAAGTTATTGTTTACTGTTGTAAAATAATTATGGGAGGGGAAATTGAGCCCCCATGAGGGGAGCATATGAGGTTAGCAACACTAACCTACCATGAAAAGTGTGACAACCCAGGACCAAGGCTAGCGGGGGGTGGGGTGGGAGCATAAGTGGGCATCCAGCTAAACAAAAGTGTTGAGGATGATTCTGCAAACTATACAAGCTGTGAAATTCAGCCCAAACTGTGGAGAACCAGGCAAGTTCTAGTTAAGCAGGGAGAGCAAACCCAGGTTCCGGCTGCCACACTCTGCCATTTTTCATCCTGCATCTATGTTATAAGTGACTCTGTGTCCACAGATGTTCATTATTGTCTCCTCCTGGGTGCTAGAGGACTCCAGGTAGCTTTGGATCTAATATGTGCCATTGCCAAGGTAATTCTGAAATTAAAAGTCATTTTGCATTTAGATGCAGATTTAGGTTTTATAAGGTCTGAAGCTTATACAATTCTGAGGACTCTCCTTAAGAAATGTTTTAAAAACTACAAATGCAAAAATAGATGTGAATGTTAATGTATATTTAGAATGAGAAAGAAGTCACATATTACAAATTTTAAAAGAGTCATTGAAAAAAAATTTTAAATTGATTTTAGCTTGATTTTAAATATGACTCAATAAAGAAACAGCAATTTATTACCTGAGATGTAAGCAACAGGGTAAAGACATTGTTTCATGAAAATTAAAGTACAGGAGTCTCCTTCACATGCAGATATTTGCTTTGCAAGATATCTATTGTGAGACCTAGAGAAATTTATGTAAAAGTCCACAATTGGTGCATAGATGTTATTTTCCAAGAATGCTTGTGATTATAAAAGCAACTGAAGTCTGCACCAAAACTATGCCATTTGTAACTTAAACTGTGAAGATTCAATTTCTCTTTTCATATCTAATTTGAAAAACTTAAATTTTACTCCCTTCTTGGCCTGACAATAGGCTGCCAGGCAGAAAAACATAATTCTAACACCACTTAGGTAGTTGTATAACATCACAGCTTCTACACACAAATGAGACCAAATAAACTCACATGTTCTATTTTGTGTATAACCATTGCTGAAATTGCTCTGTAATATATGCTAGGCATTCAATACTCAGAATGACTGAAATTTTAAAAACATTTTAAAGTAAACCAAAATTGGTACTTTGGGAACATTTTGTAATGTATCTTAAGATTTATACATGCAAATTTTATGGACTTCATTAAACCTTAAGTGGATATGACAAACATCTATTGAACATAATTCAGGATATTTATATTCTTTAATCAGGGGCTCCTGAGTCTTTAAAAATAATTATTTTGTATTAGATTTAATGATCCAAAACATTACATATTTCACTGTTTTCATTCCACTAAGAGTAATACTTAAGTTCTCTGATAGATCTGCTCAACTTAATATTGTTTTATCAATTATTACTTCGTTTAACATAAATGTAAGACTGATTTTAAACAGAAACAATTTGATACATTTTAATTCGTACTGCCATTCTTCAGAAAGCTTATCCTTGCCCAAATATTCTTAAAATACATTTTTCATGTGAGTAGAGAAAGGTGGAGGAATCTATACCTCATGTTGTTCAACTCTACAAGTGCTTTTTTTCCCTTTAAAGAATAATAAATCCAAACAGCCTTCTGTTTCCTTTCATTGTTATAATGTGAAATGTAAACAAGAAATCTCTATTTTATCTATAATATCTCTCAATCCTAATTCAATTTTTTTATTTTAAAATTATGACTTAAGCTTCAAGGATTCAATAAATTTACTTCCATGTCTTCTGATAAAATATGTGTTCAGGTTTTGGTGGTATATATGCTTTCTAGAACAGCAGAAGTGACTGTAGATTCTAGCATCAACAACCAAATAAACATTCATTTGCATCAGGTGGGTTTCAAAATGTGGCAGGCTCAGTAATTTTTTTGAGTTTCATAAAACCTTAGACATCGAAAGATACAAAGGGAGAAAAACTGGATATGTATCACTTGGAGGTGACTTTCTTATATGTAAAATTGTTTACCAAAGAAAGACAATATTTATTTAAATTTCAACGTGTTTTTGCTTATTTAAAAAAACCGTTTTAGTTTGAAATGATTTTACATGTACAGAGAAGTTGCAAAGATAGTAGAGTTCCCATACACCACTAACGTACACCCCATAATGTTCCCATACACCCCATAATGTTATCATTTTGTACTGCCGTCTCATTTTTGTCAAAACTAAGAAAGCAACACTGACACATTACTATAAACTAAACCTCAAACTTGATTCAAATTTCACCACTGTTTGCATTAATACCATTTTCCTGTTCTAGGATACAATTCAGAATACCACACAGCATTTAGTTGTCTTATCTCCACAGTCTCCTTTGGTCTATAACAGTTTCTCAGTCTTTCTTTGTTTCCATGACCTTGACATTCTTGCAAAATGAATACAATGTATCAAGGCTAGATGAAAGTCCTGAAGCCAGGTAGGGCCCTCCTGAGGAAGAGTGCATGGCAATGCTAAATGTACAATTTGCTGAGGTGATTTTGGAAGCTATCTGTAACCTAAACATTAGGTAGCTTGAAGAAGGTTTGAGTAAGTTTTTACATCTGAATTCCTTATCATAGCTGCTTCTATGATTTGTGACTAAGCTAGGAAATCCTGAACCTTTTCCAGTGATCCAGAGCTGTAGATTTTCCATTGTTTTGATGCCGAAAGTGCTGAATGCAAATGGAAAAGTATAATGAACACATCTGAAAATTGAAAGTATATAATTTGAGGTTGCATTGCTTTCAAAACTTTAGAAGTCTACTCCTGCCAAGAAAAGAAGTCGCAGCATTACGCTTCTATTTCTAAAGAGAAGTGAAGCCAATACCTATAAGACATATGTCTTTATTTACTCAAACATAAATCAAATGGTTCAGGAACTTGTGCAAGTAAATCGGATTCCATTTGTATGTTTTTCCTGACACATAAATCTAGCTGCATGCAGAATGACATGAATAATGCAGGAACTGAGCTCCCAGAGTGGATAATCTTTCACTGGAAACCTGGGACTGATGGCTTACCTTACAGAAATGGGCTTGGCACCATGGAAATAAATGCAAGAACACACATAAGCAATCTATGTGTATCTATTTTTTCTCCTGTTGGATTTTTATATTCTGAGACACATGAAAGTCATCTCATGCCAGTGTTGTTTCCTTATTTAATGCATTAAATAATAATAATAATAATAAACATTGGTCACTGTCATTATGATTACTGAATCTTTTTTTTTCTTTTTTTTTCTTTTTTTTTTTTTTGAGACAGAGTCTCGCTCTGTCGCCCAGGCTGGAGTGCAGCGGCGCGATCTCGGCTCACTGCAAGCTCCGCCTCCCAGGTTCACGCTATTCTCCTGCCTCAGCCTCCCGAGTAACTGGGACTACAGGCGCCCGCCACCACACCCAGCTAATTTTTTGTATTTTTAGTAGAGATGGGGTTTCACCGTGTTAGCCAGGATGGTCTCGATCTCCTGACCTCGTAACCCACCTGCCTCGGCCTCCCGAAGTGCTGGGATTACAGGAGTGAGCCACCACGCCCGCATGATTACTGATTCTTTTATGCTGATTGCACTACTCACGGCAACCCTGTATACTATTGTTACTATCATGTTAAGATGAAGAAGATGAGGGACTGGGGATTTTCATAACTTATTAAAGATCACACCCTTGGGCAAGGGCAGAGTGAAATCTGGTCTGTCTCACTCCATAGGCATAAACATCACTAAATATAATTCCTATTTTGAACTCAAGATGGTCTTTGATGGCTTATTGTAGTAAGATAAAGCAAGCTGACAGAGGTAAAAGGAATAAATAAAAATAAGTTAGAACAAGGACCCTGAGTATATAAAGAACAAATCCTGTGCTCAGACTACACAGCTAAGTTAAAGCACACTATAGGATTATTTTTCTCAGCAGTAGAAAGAGCAAGTCTACGTAAACTAATATTCAGATCCCATTTATCACTTACATGTCTGAACAGTTCAGGAAAAAAATAAATCTTGAAACCATAACTGAGGTTATAAAGGCCTTTATTCATTGATTAAAAGTCTGTCAACAAGATTGTATCAAAATATATCAAAAATTTTAATAAGACAAGGATGTCCTCCCTTCCCACTTCTATTTAATGTTTTATTATAGGTTCTAGCCAGGCAATTGGCCAAGGAAAAGAAAGATAATGTATTCTGATTATTTGGGAAGAAGCAAAATTATCTCTTATTTACAGGTAACAGGATCTTGTATATAGATAATTCTAAGGAATGCACACACCCAAATGAGATCTTATAACAACTGCCACAGATGATTTTAACAAATGACTAAAATCAAGATTTTTATCAGAGAAGAATGTTTCTGGAATTTGGAGTTCCTAATGTCTTTTCTTGGCTGCTCTTGAACGTCTCAGAAAATTTTCACTTTAAACATAGTTGCAGTGTTATTTCTAATGTCAACTGGCAGCATGGATGATTTCATAGTTGCCATTGGAAACCATTCCCAGAGTGGCTGATTACTTTCTACAATGGAAAACCATTGCTTTGTGCTCATTCTTATCTTTTATCCCTACTTTTCTCCAACGTATTCAGTAAATAGGGCAAACTTGAGCTG
Source organism: Nomascus leucogenys (assembly GCF_006542625.1). NCBI lineage: Eukaryota > Metazoa > Chordata > Mammalia > Primates > Hylobatidae > Nomascus > Nomascus leucogenys. The sequence continues at coordinate 53,363,658 of NC_044394.1, forward strand.
TTAAAAGTGTCAGCATTGAAACTCTACCCACCTTCATTGGTTCCTTTAACCAACTGAACCTCCCAGTCAAATGAAAGGGCAAGAGTTATTTTTTCCCCTTTATTTCTAATCCTAAGTAGTTATGAAAAAGTTTCTTAAAATCTCATTCTGGGACTCTACCAAAGCTGTATGTGTTCAAGCCAATCACACAGTAGTGGAACACAAGGAAACATATTTTTAATAAAAAATAATAGCAAGTTTCGTCAGAAGGTATTGAATATTTTCCAAATAGAGTCAGTCACCAGTGGAAAGGGGCTAAAATTGTAAAGCAACCGAAGAAGCTTGGAACCGTGGATTTGGAATGCATTCTGAGAGTTAGGATATGATAGGACAAAACCATAAGTATGTTAAGACTGTCACAGTGTATGCTTTGATATTCGCAAAGATGCTAAGAGCCCGGAACACATGAGGGAAGAGTGAGCTAATCACACCAAATTTGGAGTTACCAAGATGTCAATGGTGATTGTGTCCTTTGGAATGAATGGGATACTAAACATATTATATAAAGTGATAAAAGAGGGCACATGTCATCATCTTGAGCAATACCTAAATTTAAAGTGTGCAAAAGAAACAAGGAAGAAGTCAGAAAATCAGTAGAAAAATATATTAGTGGCAAAAAATGCAATTACTTTTACACCAGTGTAATAGAAATATTGCATCTGAACATTTAGGAAAAGTGTGGTTCAACCGAAGATCCACAATGTCATACGCTCTTAGGAGATCAAATAAGAGAAGGGATGCTGCATTTAATGGTCTTCTGAATTGGTGACAATTGGCAAGTTAAAAGGTTACAGGTCTTCCCTTTCTTACTGAGATCCAAGTGTTATTTTAAAATAAACATTGAGATTGCTCCAAGACTCTGTTTAATCTCCAGAGTCTTGCAAAATTTTATTCTGACAATGTGTGCCATTGCTTTTATTACTCTTATAGAGGAGAGAAGTTTTGAAGGTGCTCATTCTGCTTCTTTACTGATGTCTCACCTATATTTTGTGTTGCTATCCTCATTTGTTTATCCATCTTTTTAGATGACTGCACTTAATCTGTCATTTTCTGTAATGTGCAGCTGTAATCATGGCAGCACCGTTTCTATCAATCCCTTTCCCTGTCTTATTTATGTTCTTCACTACTTCTCTTACTTCTTACTTAGATAAGTGGTGACCAAAGAAAGGTGTGCATATTTTAGGATATGCTCAAAACGATCTTGCAGTCACAAAAAAAGGAAGACATTCTGGGAAAGTTATTTTATCTTTTTGTTTCATTTGTATGTGTTTGATCATATATGCATCTATACCTTCTCATCCTATAGTAATTACTGTTATTTATAGAAAATAAACAAAGTTCTTTGCTTGGTAATTTTTAAATAATTTAAATATGATTCTTTCGTATGTATCACGCTTTCCCAGCCCAGTGGTTTAAAAATATCATTTAAACGTACATCCGAATAAGTTAACTCTGTATTTCTGTTCAACATTTCATACTTTAAATCATAGATTATATGTAAAAAAAACTCCAGAATTTTTTTTCTCAAATGATCTACCTTAGCTAGGTTTCTATCAGTAGAAGTAAATGACGAAAATACAGCTGCTGACCAATGTACATGTTTTAAACAGTTAACTAATGGTGAGGTAAATTCATGAGAACTTTGCTTTCGCATAGGATAGAAATGTCACACACATACAAAAAACCTAAAGTAGAAATTTTTAAGTTTGTCATTTTGAAATTGGTGTACTGCAGCTTTATTCTGAGGTCATATTTAATCTTCAGGAAAAAAACATACTATCATTTTGTGAAATGTGGTAATGACTTTAGTGCACAGCACATTTGATGTCCATGGCACCATCTTGATGTGTCACTGTAAAATTGCTTTGGTTTTATTTCACTAACTTCAAAAAGATCACTTGTCATTGTGCCTCTAAAGAAACATTTGCTCCCTCAGAATCTTTGTTACTATGCCAACTAGCCTGTTATTTCTGCTCTTCTTTGCAAAGAACTATAAGATAAAGGCCTAATTAATAAATTCAAAATTGGGAAAGATCGAGGGGTTCTTTGCTTATAATCTCTTTCTATCAGTAGAAATGTACAGAGAAAATCTATTTTAATATTTCAACATCTGGTTGGCTATCAGTAGAGATTAAGACAAATTAGTACAGCAAGGGTATAAAATAAGTATGCTCGAAATATAGAATGATGTCACACTAAAAAGTGAATTCTCTTTATAGAGTTTAAAAGGTAATTAAAAGGTTATTTTTGTGAGGCTTTAGTAACATTTCATCTAATGTGAAGCCAATGTGCACCAGGTCATATGCAGGCCAGCCTAGAATGAAGTCACAGAAATGAAAATGAAGATGGAATGGGAGATAATTTAATTAGGATTTCTTAAGATAATATTTAATTTCATGAAGGATTTTAAGGCTGTAAGATTGTTTCCTCACATCACAAGTGACATGGAATATGAACATTTTCAGATTCTTCCCAGCCACCAGGATTGTCTGGAATTCACAACCTCCAAAAGACACAATGCCAGTCATAATAAGAATCCACAGAATATTAGCGGCATGCAAATGGATTCGATTAATAACAAAATGTAAGGTGATATTTCTATAAGTATCTAATCCAATGATTTTTGAAAGGTCCTGTCCTTGATCTCATTTTTTTTTCCTGGAAATGGTGATTTGGTGCTGAGCTTCATTTGATAAGAAATTAATGCCTAAAGTATACAAGAAAAAAAGTGTGTGTCTTGGTGTGTGGCATGTGAAAACTTTGAGGAAGAAAAATAAGGATCAGGGAACCAATCTCTGAAACAGTATAGGTCACAAGTGTGCATTAAAGTAAGATTTATTTATAACCTTGAAATATTGAATAAGGAAAAGTCCTTGGGGGTGATAGTTTTGAAACTCTTTAGCTTATTGCTCGATTTTGAGATTTTACACTTAGATGGAAATGCAATGTCACATTTGTAATGAAATGCAATGTCACTCACTCACACTTGGGAGTGAGCATGATATTCTAGAAAGAAAGAAAAAGAAACCTGCATTTAGATGCCAAGCACCTTATGAAACTCTTAGAATTTATTATGGTTCCACTTTTACAGATGGGGAAACTGAGACTCAGACTAGGCTCTTTGCCTGTTACACCGCTCTAAGTGGTGGAAACAGAATTCAAATCTCAGTCTACCTTTAAGCCTATACATCAGATTACCTCTCTTCTCTGAATTAAAGACTAGAGATCAAAATTCCAAATGGTAACCCATTTGAGTGGGTGCCTTTTTACTCTGCCTTGACGTCTTGCTGCTGTATATTCAGAAAGTGAGGAGAATGGTAGTGCGTATTGCCTTTAGCTAGAGGACTACGTCACTTTTTCTCCATTTTCCCTCCAAACCCATCCTCTCCCATTCTCTGTCCTGTCCTGTACCCTGAGGTGCTTGTGCCCTAGGGATGCATCACCAAACTTCCTTACCTCCTGGCTCCTGATTTAGCTTGGCTAATAGGAGAATAAGGAGAGAATAACCTGAGCATTTCTTCTCTGTTCCATCTCAACTTCAGTACTTTGGTTGTGACTGTGATTATGTTTCCTAAACTTTTGGATGCTGTTGGGAGGCCCCTCTTTCCCTGTCACTAGATCCTGATGAATAATCTCCCCCTGTGCTCACTGAGGCATGGAAGTGGTAACACATCCCAGTGCTGCTAGTCCCTGGAAGTCTCGGCATCCCTGATCAGCTACCTGATCCCTGCCTGGGCTGTAAATAGTCCTTCATGAAATTCTTTTCAATATACCCATTGCGTGCATCTAATCTTTCCTTTTGGAATCCTGAATGTTATATGACTATTAGAAGATTAAAAATTTCTTTTTTTTTTTTTGAGACGGAGTCTCGCTCTGTCTCCCAGGCTGGAGTGCAGTGGCGCAATCTCGGCTCACTGCAAGCTCCGCCTCCCGGGTTCACGCCATTCTCCTGCCTCAGCCTCTCCGAGTAGCTGGGACTACAGGCGCCCGCCACCACGCCCGGCTAATTTTTTATATTTTTTAGTAGAGACGGGGTTTCACCGTGGTCTCGATCTCCTGACCTCGTGATTCGCCCGCCTCGGCCTCCCAAAGTGCTGGGATTACAAGCGTGAGCCACCGCGCCCGGCCAAATTTCTTGAGCTGGGTGCGGTGGCTCGTGCCTGTAATTCCAGCACTTTGGGAGGCTAAGATGGGCGGATCATTGAAGTCAGGAGTTCCAGACCAGCCTGGTCAAGACGGTGAAAACCCCCGTCTCTACTAAAAATATCAAAAAAAAAAAAAAAAATAGCTAGGTGTGGTGATGCACTCCAGCAATACCAGCTAACTGGGAGGCTGAGACAGAAGAATATATTGAACCTGGGAGGCGGAGGTTGCAGTGAACCTAGGTTGCACCACTGCACTCCAGCCTAGGAGAGAGATTCCATCTCAAGAAAAAAAAATAAAATTCTGCAAATAGAGGCTCTTCAATGTTTCCTTGTTTTAGTTATTGTTTAGGCTAGTAATACAAACAGATTCCAAAAATGCTCAGAATCTTTTTTCCCTTTTTCTATTGTACAGCAGGAAATATTTATATTTATTATTCTTTCAATTCTTCCAGTGACCTATCCTCTTCTCTGACAATATATCTACCAATTGGCAAATTTTTACATGTAATTTGAGTATACACGAATCTACCACTTCTTAAAGCAAGCTAAACATGGCCTGAGAAGGACTGCATTCTTCTGTATTTGAGTCCTTGTGAAGGAACCGTAACCTAACTTAATAGGTAGACAAGATTGAAAATCTAACTTAGCAGTATGCATCTGTAACAATAGCTGAGTCTTGGCCAATCGCAGCAGCCATACTTCAACCATTCATACACTGTGTTCAAATAAAGCAAATGCCAACCTGTAACCAATCCATTTGTTTCTGTACCTCACCTCCAATTTCTGTATATCACTTTCCTTCTTTTGTCTATAAATTTGTTCTGACAACAAGGCATCCCTGGAGTCTCTCTGAATCTACTGTGATTCTGGAGGCTGCCTGATTCGTGGATTTCTTTTTCTGTCAATTAAATCCTGTTAAATGTAATGTGTCTAAAATTTTATTTTAACATCCTGTAAACCTCTTCATCAAAAAGAATTTTAGAAAAGTATATGAAAACTCCTTCAAGCCTCTGCCATATTGGATAAGCAATCTCATAATATGGATGGAGCCCCTGGGCCTTCTGAGCTGGGCTGTCATGTTGCCATTACCAGAAGGGCACATCACAGTTGTCATCTTTCTTGAAATTTCAGAGGCAGATTCACTTGTTAACAATCACTCTTTAAAAGACATTTCCCCTGTGATTTCTGTTATCCTGCACTCTCTTGGTTTTCTTACCTCTTTGGCCATCCATTCCCATTACTTTGTGGATCATCACCTTGCACCTGTTCCTTAAGTCTTGAAATAGCTCAGGTCTCTGGCTTTGAAAATTCCAAAAATCATCCAGAGAGGATGCAGCATGATCTTTGCATGCACGTTCTAGCCCTTTTACTTGGACTCCAGACCCATTATTTCAAATTATTTTGACTACTTAACATCTGCATTTAGACTTGTCTGTGGTATCTATAACTCAATTTATGTAAAACTGAACTCATACTCTTCCTTCTTATATCTAAGAAAAAAATAAATATGAAAAAAAGAAAAACAAATAAAACAACCACCGTTACAGCAACAACTCAATGAAATATTTCATAACATGTTGAGGACCTTGGATTTTTGCTGGCAGGAGGCAGTGTACAATGGACAGATCCTGTGCAGGAGGAATGGGAAGGATCTTCATATTTACATTTTGAAGTGATTACTTTGCCGATTTGTCAATAGTTTTGAAGAAAAGATGACTGTTGGCAGACAGGCCATCTGAGATATGTCTTAAACATTTGAGGCAAAACACAATGAAGATGTGAAGAGAGGTATCAAAACAGGGACAGAGAGGAGTGCATGTATTTAAAAGATATTTAAAAGATAAATCAATAGAACTTGATAACTGACTAGATTTAAGGACTAAGGAAGAGATAAGCTTTTATTACCTAGGAAAAGGATGTTGTGACCAGGTGAAATAGAGAATACAAAATAAGTAAGTCTAAAAGTAAAGGGGGAAAATAGGTGTTTTCTTTCTCTTTCTCTCTCCTTCCTTTCCTCTGTCTTTCTTACTTATTTCTTTTCTTCCTTTTTTTCTACTTATTTTTAATTTTTTCTTATGTTTGAAATACCTGTACGAAATGCTAAGAAAGTAGCTGAAATTTCCGGTGTATTAGTCTGGATGTCAGAGAAAATCTGATTTCAGCTTAAAAAGCAGATGCAGGAGTAATGGGTATACAGAGGATAATGGAATTATGCCATAATTAGCTCACAAAGGGAAGGAAACTGTGGCAAGTGGGAAAAACAGCAGCCAAAGACAGAACTCTGAGGACTACAGCACTCACAGAGTGGTTAATGAAGAAAAAGCTGTAAAGCCTGAGATTCAGGTAACTTAAGCATTTGTTCCAAGCCTTGTACACAATTATGGGAAAAGCAACAGACAGAGCATGAATCTAGATTCTCACACAAGTTCTCTTTCCACTGAACACTAATTTGTCCTCATTCTGTTAAACGCTAAATTGTAGCATAGGGGACTTCAGAAATTTCAGCTATGTCTACACTAATATTTTACCATCATTTATCAAGTACCTAATGGATAATTCAGTTTTCGCACTGTAAGAAACTACTCTAAAACTTAGCCACTTGGGATAATAATATGGATTGATTTTCACAAATGTGTAGGGCACAGTTGGGGATTTCTTCAACTGTAAGCTGGTTTGGCTGAAGCTGGATGGTCTCACTAGCACTCTGGTAATTGGCTCAAGACCGACTAAGGTGATGAGAAGACTAGGCTACATGTCTCTCATCCTCTGCCAGGTTAGCCAAGACGCACTCACATGGTAATGATCAGAGTTCCTGGGCCCCAGCGTGCAAGCACGTGGCAAGTCTGTGCTTGCATCAAGTTTGTTGTCATCCCATTAGCTAAAACCAGAGTTAGACTGGGAGGGACCAAACCAAGTGTGTAGGCAGAGAGAGAAGCATCATGTCAGCCACTTTTGCTATCTACCACAGGTATCCAGATTTGCAATCACTGCCCATCTTTGAAAGACTGGATAAAGAAAGTGTGGCACATATATACCATGGAATACTATACATCCATAAAAAAGAATGAGTTCATGTCCTTTGCAGAGACATGGATGAAGTTGGAAACCATCATTCTCAGCAAACTAACACAGGAACAGAAAACCAAAAACTACATGTTCTCACTCATAAGTGGGAATTGAGCAATGAGAACACAAGGACACAGGGAGGGGAACATCACATACTGGGGCTTGTTGGGGGGTGGGGGACAAGGAGAGGGAGAGCATTAGGACAAATACCTAATGCATGCAGGGCTTAAAACCTAGATGACGGGTTGATGCATGCAGCAAACCACCATGGCACATGTATACCTATGTAACAAACCTGCATGTTCTACACATGTATCCCAGAACTTAAAGTAAAATTAAAACAACAAAAACAAAACCATATCATTTATACCACTCTTTCAGGCCTGACTATAGGTTTTGTTTTTCCATGTGAGTCTCTGAACCTTCACTAACATATATCATGCTACTCAAAGTTTCAGAGTAAAGGTGAGGTATTTATTTTTCCTAATTAAAGCATATTTTACCAATGTGGAAATATTAGACTTTGGAATCTGAAACCTTTTTATAACAGAAAAAACAATTTTTCTTTTCTTTTTTTTTCAAATTTTATTTTAGATTTGGGGTTACATGTGAACCTTTGTTAACTGGGTATACTGTGTGATGCTGAGGTTTGGGGTATAAATGGCACCATCACCCAGGTTCTGACCATAGTACCCAACAGCTAGTTTTTTAGCCACATTTTTTTAAGAAGAAATAGTTTAAACTATTAAGAATGGTCTATTTTATAAAAAGATAAATTCTTGGCATTTTAAATTCATAAGTTTAGGAAATTTGCAATCAGTCTCTGTAGTTTTCAAAGAGGTCTGAGCAGAGTTAATATTTAATAAATGTAAAAAGAAATAATTCTTCCTGAATCGCCTAATTCAGAATGCTCACACTGGGGACGGGCTGTACAAAATGTCTCCAGTACTGAAAATCCCCTATATTTTATTTTACTTACAAGTGGTGACAAACATCTTGAAAACAAATATCTTTCAAGGAAATCTGATGGAACAAAAAGTATTTTGTTCCAAATGTAAGAAATAAATCTTGTAAATTTTAAGTGGTTTCCCGAACAAGAAGTGTATGGAAAACGCCAAAAATGTTTTTTTTTTTTTCTAGGCATTTCTTCAAGAGCAGAAATTCAAAGACTTAAAAAGCTTTTGTTTTTGTTTTGTTTTACTTCTTAAACTACTAGCTCAATTATTTATGGTAGACATTTAGAGCTTTTCAAAGGTGTAGTGTGGATGCATTACGCTGGCCTCACTGGCTATGCTTATAGATGCCCCACATGCTGAAGGATGTTATTCAATTATTTATACACAAAAAAATTGCTCTAAAGATAATTGGATGAGTTGTGAAAATATTTCTGTCTTTCAGAAACATCTTTAGTCTCCAGTCAGTCTTGTGGTGAACATCAGGATTACTGAGTGTTCTGATGAAATAACCATAGTTATTAAATGAAGAAGGAAAGAACAATTCTAAAAATCCATATATTGTAATGAGCATGTGCCACAATTATGCAAAATATGGTTTTCATCTATTTTGAATGAACAGTTGAATCTTGAGCACCCCTTTACTGAGAGGTGCTACCTTGTTGGCAAATGCCTAGATTTAAATGTTAGATTCAACACTTCCAGCAGAGTAGCTTTAGCCTCATCTGTTATATTTTTTGAGATTCTGTCTCTTAATGCAATAGGGGTATCTAAGCAATAAGTATTTTTAATATTTCTAATTGTTTTCTAGATTCTCATTTCAAATACCAAAGTTAAATTATTTTATTACAATGATTTTGTTTTGTTTTTATTTTGAGACAGAGTATCACTAGAGTGCAGTGGCACGATCTTGGCTCACTGCAACCTCTGCCTCCCGGGTTCAAGGGATTCTCTTGCCTCAGCCTCTTGAGTAGCTGGGATTACAGGCATGTGCCACCACACCCAGCTTATCTAAATGTTTTTGAAAGGAAGTCACTTTTATCTATGTACATTCAAATGCAATTTCAAATTATACATGAAAATATGTGCAGAAAGTAGATATCCAAGTGGGACCATTGTGTACATCAGAAATTTCAGGTGGATAAAAATCCAGGAAAAAGAGATGCAGCATTACTTTTTTGTGATAAAGCCTGTAACTGAAAGATCAAATGTTACACACATAGCTTGTTTAGTCTTGAGACTAATATTATAAACCAATTAACTATCAATCAAAGGAGTTTTAATGAATAGACATACAAATTAGACGCTCTGCTGTAGACATTCTTACAAGGTCAATAGTTTATAAATGGATCAATAAATGCCAAGGCAGGTGAATCACAAAGTCAAGAGGTCAAGACAATCCTGGCCAACATGGCGAAACTCCATCTCTACTAAAAACACAAAAATTAGCTGGGCATGGTGGCGCATGCTTGTAATCCTAGCTACTTGGGAGGCCGAGGCGGAAGAATTGCTTGAACTTGGGAGGCAGAGGTTGCAGTGAGCAGAGATGGTGCCACTGTACTCCAGCCTGGTGACAGAGTGAGACTCCATCTCAAAAAAAAAAAAAAAAAAAGAAAAAAAATGTATGTCCACTTCTCTTCCTTGTTACTGCTTGGTGCCGTTTACTCTCTCCACAAAATTGCCAGCCACCTCCTAATTTGTCTTTCCTTCTCCCTATTGCTCAAATTAATGCAGTCATTGGTTCTCCACAGTGCAGTTAGAACCATTTTTGTTTTTTTACAGCTAAATTAGATCTTGTCAATTAGTAGTTGAGTTTCTTCCACATCTTTTTATTGCTCCAAGAAGAAAAACACTTAATAAATCATTACCTCCTTGTGTGGTCTAATCCATACTAAACTCCTAATCTCTACACTGTAGTGAGGCCACAATCCTCAGCTCCAGCCAGAGATTCCTTAATTTTAAAGATTGCAGCTGTGCCAGTTACTAGACGTGAGTTGACCTTATGTAAATTTATTAACCTCGCTGAACCTGGGTATTCATAAATGGGGCGAGCATCTACTTCACTAGAGGACAAAATGAACACAAAATGAAGCTGTGCATTTAAAACATTTCCACCAAAGCTATGTGCTCTGTGAATATGCAATCTCCCACTATCAAGCCTCACCATCTTCTTTTTAGCCCCTCTATCCTTTGCCCAGTTTCTAGGGAATGCTGTGTGCCCTCCTGGCACAGAAACTCTGTGTGTGGTGTTTCTTTCTGGGGAAGCTCTTCCCTTACCTTCTGAACTCTCCTTGCATCTGTAGCACCCAACCCAAGCATTTCTTCCTGACAGAAGCTTTGATCCCTGACTCCACCTGCACTTTATCTCCCTTATCAGCCAACAGCAGTTGAACAGTCATTGGTTTCATCATCTGAGTAATATCTGGCTCTCCTGAGACACTGTGGGCTCCTTAAAAGCAAGGATTGAATTTGGTCACCTTTGCATCTCCAATATCCAGCACTGTGCTTAAAAATATGTGTTGAATGAATAAATCCATGAGTTAATTAAATGAAATCAAACAAGTACAAATACTAAATGAATATGTTAACACAAACTTTAGCTTAGCATGGTCCAATGAATTCAACGGCCCGAAATGAAATGTGAATTCTATTTGCGTGTTTTTTCCTCCTGTCCACACATAAAAAGGATGATAGTGATAATGACAGTGATGATGATCATACCCAGCTCTCAAACACGCCTAGTATATTTGAAGCACTAAATACATTTTGCGTATATTAACTTATTTCATATTAGATAATAGCTACACAAATTTCAAGTTTCTTGATTGTTAATTTTATACCACTGAATTATAACCCATTTCAAAATATTAACAAATTGATTTTAGTGTATTATTATTTTGAACATGTCAACTTGTCCAGAAATCTTGGAGAGAAAGTCTTGGAAAAAAATCATAATGTTGAGGGAAGAGCTCAGACTTCTGGGGCAGAGAACATGTATGTACTCAGGTCAGAGAATAAAATATACAAAACAATTCAGTGGGTCTTCACTATGAATAGGCTATTAATAAATGTCTAATGCTACCATTAGAATATCCTTAGAATTTTAGATATGAGGAATAATAAAATATTCCTTAATTACATATATACATATATGTGTATGTGTGTGTATATTGCATATTCACTCTACGGCAAAGTCTTTACAAACATTTATTATATTATTCAATCCTCCAAACATCCTTACAGACTTTTTACCATCTAATTACACAAGAGGATAAATGTAGTATCAGCAAGGTTTCATAACTAGCCCCAGGTCGTGACCCATCTTGTAAAGTGATGTTTGAATTGAATTTTCTCTGACTCTGAAACCCATGGTGTTCTAACTATACTTCTGACTACACTCTGCTGGAAGAATGGAAATTGCTGGGATATGGATACAGTTGGTTATTTTCCTTTGCTCTTTTCAAATCAGTCAATTTTAGATTAAGTTGTGTTATCTCTGCTGAGCTACTGACTGGGAGTCCAAACAGTTCTACTCCTTCACAGCTGTGTGAGCAGAGATATATCTCTCAGACTAGATTATTTCCAAGTCTCCATTATCTTGAAAGAGACAGGTTAGAACATATTTATTATATTTGATAACTATATAAATTATATTTGAGGCATAAGTAGATACATATTTTGACACTCAACAGCATAATTCAGTTTATGGAGAGGAAAATACAAGAGAAAAGAGAAAAACCTCACGAGCGAACACAAACAACATTCAAATCTAAACTAAATATGGGTGGGAGACTCAATAATGATCACTGCACTGACCAAAAGGCAATCCTTAATTTTGCAAAAATATTTGCAGTGTAAATTTTTGGTCAGTTGGGGACTGGCTGCATTTTTCAAAAGCCACAAAATCATAACCATAGGAGTATTTTAAATGTCTATGATAACTACTTAGTGGTTCAGAAACTAAAACTTTATAATTCAAACTTCCAAGGAAAATGGTTTGTTCTAAGTTTAAAAAAATCATGGAAGGTAAGCAATACAGGATTTTTTTTCAAATCTATTTACAAAAAGAAAAAATATATAAGAAATATGCATTAAAGCTTTTTAATTTATAATTTATTTTAAACTAATATTTTCCCTTTTCTCAGTAACATACTATTAAGTTGTAGAGTGGGATAGTGCTGAGGGAGATATTTACATAATTTAATGTGCTACATGAATTGGTTGGTACAGAGAAAATTCTCTGCCATTTTTATTATTCAAATAATTTGGACAAAGTATCTCTGATCAAATTGCTTTACTAAATTAGGATGTCTGTTTCCAACTTGCAAGATAATTTTGAAATCTATACTTCCAACTTGGCACAAGTATTTCAAAGAAAGCCCTCCCTTCCATGATAATTGTATTCCTCATCTCATTCAACAGTTTACTCTACAAATTTTTTCTTCACTAAACACAAATGAGAGACATGGCTTTGAAGATAAAGGGCAATAATCATAATGAAATTAACAGGCCAGAAAGCTAAGTCTTGTTTACAGCTAAATCTCAGTAGTTTGGAATGGAATAGAGACAACTCTCCAACTTTAGAAAGTTTTACTTACACTTGAAAGTATAAAATAATCTTCCACCACCATAAAATGCTTGCTGATGAGGTAATTTAAAAGTTAAAAACAAAACGCCTGACACTTTATTTATTTATCAACAAATTAAATAAAGGACAAGAACATCCTGACGTTCCCCTAATTTCTCCACACTTGAAAGATACCTAGAGTAAGTGGTGGGTATAATTTAGCTCCCATCCTTTGTTGTAAAGGCAGTTATTTAAGCCATGAGACGTATTTGTTAGTTCTAAACATAAAACATAACACATTGGCTTTTTTGAGATTCCGTTGTGATCATCCAACCAGTGCCACTTAGAATCACCCTTGGCTTTGAAGCCAAGAAGAGAAAAAAACACCAAAAATAAGAATTGAATATAAGAGATGGTTTTGGAGCCAAGTCATCAAGAATAAATGTGAAGAAGTCATCTGAGGGCTACATGCAAACATATAAACATTGTACATGTGCACAGTGTTATGTTCCTTGGGTTTAAATAAAATAATAAACAGATGTTGGTAAAAAAGTTTCAGGTCTTGGGTTGGCATCTAAGGGCAAGATAAAAGTGAAGAAACCACAACAAAAAAGAATACTAAGAATTATACAACACAACCTTTAGTTTAAAATGCTGCCTGGCTAGAAAAGAACATAGCAGCCTATTCTAATTTACCACCATACACTTCAGAAAACAGTTAAAGCAAAAAAATAAAACAGAAAAAATAAAAATGCATATCATTTAAAAATTAAGACTGACAGCAACACTATTATTAATATAAGGATCTAAGAGGGTTTTTCATAAAATTCAAAATCTGTTGCTCTGTAGAGAATTATAGGCAAGTCTCATAAAATAGACCAAATCCTCAGACTTCAAAGAAGGGAAGCAAACTCTTTCTCCCCTGTACTATTCTCTCCTTGGTTCTGGTATCTTCCATTTACGATTAATAGTTACAATAACATTTTCCAATAATTGTTGCTATAGAGATATCATTGCTAAAAGCTTTGTCATTTCAAACATAATAAAGTGCTGTCAAAAAGATATTTTTTCTTAAGTTTGTTATTAACATTTGGAGTAGAAATTTAAGGGTTTGGCAAGTATTTGTGCAATAGATGAGATCTGTAAATTACTGTAGTAACTGGCTCCTAAGTATTTGCTGAAGACCTACAGAAACATAGACCTGCATATACCTAGCAAGTTCTCCAGTCCTGCCACACCTAATGGTACTCAGTTAAATGATAATAGACAGAAATAAATAAACTAAATAAAGGTAATAGTCCATTCTGAATTAGACTGCCTTTGATATTGGCTGAAACGTATTAAAAGATCAGTAGACAAGTTCTGAGACCACCACATACAACACTGCCTCCTACCTCTGCCAGGTGGGGAGGAAAATCGTTACAGGCTTTAAGGGATTGGTATTTGCAGCAGAGTAGAAGTAATCTGATTGCACCATCAGAAAAACATTTGAACATTCCAAGTTTCTGCCCCTTTTACACCTCTCAAAAATAATAACACTAATAAATAAAAATAACAAGGTAAAGAAATGGGAAACTTGGGGCGGCGGTGGGAAAATGGGAAACTTGATGTCCTATTGGAGTTGTCAGTATGAATGAGCTAGACAAAGAACAATCCAGTTAAAAAAGGGTAAGGAAACTACAACAAAACAACACTTTGAGCAAGTGAGTACACACACACACACACACACACACATGCACACTAAAAGAATATATTTCAAGGAAGTACAACAGAGAGGCAAAGAGAGACCTTCAGAGAATTAGAAGGAGCTGTTCCTTGTGTAAAAGAAATGCAATAGAAATTTCAAGCCTAGAGAGGAAAAAATGGTTCCATGCCCATCTAATTTATGTAGGCAAAACTGTATCTTGACAGCAAATATGACTTTTGGAAAATAGAGTTAATTAGACTTCACATTTTATTGTAGACAAACTGAAAATTTTTTTCTACTTACCTCCTTCTTTTTCCTACCGCCCGTTTTGACTGCATCTTTTCAATCAGTTTCTCTCTTTCCCTCTGCTTCTCTCTTCTTCATTCATGGGTCTCTTAATAGAAAAAGTAGATAATTTAGTAATATTCACTATGTATTGCCTGGAAATCACCAGCCTAAATTCATTATTCCTCTAACCCATTTAATTTCCTTCCAGTTCTACGCGTCTATGTTTAGCTTATAATCTTCCAATTATCATTCAATTTCCTGGTACTTTGATACTAAGAAGAGAGTGCTCTGCATATTAGACATAAAAATAGGGTCACTGGAATGTCTACCGTTCATAAATTCAAATGTTGACCTTTATCTACCCAACTATGTTTCTGAAATCTCACTTGGAAATTTTTGTCACTCAAATCACTAAGGACACAAAATCCTGCTCTTGGCTGTAGTCAACTGTATTGAGAGTAGATCTATTTTAACCCGGTGCCCTGGATACTATGGTCTTTGATATTCAGGTTCTCCCTTGATGAGCAAACACAGTCTCTGCGCTTATCTCAGATGTCTCTCTGTGCTATACATTCCTGAAGAGAGTGTTTGGCATTTGCTCTCTATATGAAGTATCACAGCTTCAATTGAGAGGTAGCCTCAGCTTCTCTGCCCAGTTACAGCCAAATGCATATACCTGGTTCCCTTTCTCCACTTGAGAAGAGGAGCCAGTGTCTTTTGAATTTGAAATGATCTTATGTGAGTTTCGTTTCAGAGAATTACATCCTTATGGTACCTAGGGATGAGCTTAGACTATCTCCTGAGGTAAACATCTTTTTTTTTTTTTTTTTTTTTTTTTTAGACAGAGTCTCGCTCTGTCGCCCCGGCTGGAGTGCAGTGGCACCATCTTAGCTCACTGCAGCCCCTGCCTCCTCGGTTCAAGTGATTCTCGTGCCTCAGCCTCCCGAGTAACTGGGATTACAGGCACCCACCACCGCACCCGGCTAAATTTTGTCCTTCTTCGTATCGCGGCAGGAAGGAAAAGTGCCTAGCAAAACGGGGAAAAGCCCCTTATAAAACCATCAGGACTTGTGAGAACTCACTCATAAGAACAGTAGCATGGGGGTAACCACCCCCATGATTCAATTACCTCCCACCAGGTCCCTCCCACAACACATGGGGATTATGGGAACTACAATTCAAGATGAGATTTGGGTGGGGACACAGCCAAAATATATCAGGAACTCGAACAACTCAGTAGGAAAATACTCTGGCAAACATATGGTAAACAGACATGTGAAAAGGCGCCCAACATCACTGATCATCAGAGAAATAAAAGCAAATCAAAACTGCAATGAAATATCATCTTACTCCAATTAAAATGGCTTACATCTAAAAGACAGGCAAAAGCAAATGCTGGCAAGGATGTGGAAAAAAGGTAACCCTCATACAATGCAGGTGGGAATGTAAATCAGTGCAACCACTTTGGAGAACAGTTTGGAGGTTCCTCAGAAAAAAAAAAACAAAAAAAAAAAAACCTAAAACTAGAGCTCCATATGATCCAGCAATCCCACTGCTGGGTACATACCCAAAAGAAATTAGTACATCAAAGACATATCTGCACTCCTATGTTTGTTGCAGCACTCTTCACCATACCTAAGGTTTGGAAGCAACCTATGTGTTCATCAACAGATGAATGGATAAAGAAAATGTGGTACATAGACATACTGGAGTACTATTCAGCAATAAAAATGAATGAGGTCCTGTCATTTGCAACAACATGCATGAGAGAGGAGGTCATTGTGTTAAGTGAAATAAACCAGGCACAGAAAGATAAACATTGCATGTTCTTACTAATTTGTGAGATCTAAAAATCAAAACAATTGAACTCATGAACATAGGTAGAAGGATAGTTACCAGAGGTTTGGAAGCATAGTGCGGTGTTAGGGGAAGGTGGGGACAGTTAATGGGTACAAAAAACACAGAAAGAATAAATAAGACTTACTATTTGATAGCACAGCAGGATAACTATAGTCAATAACAATTGCCCATTTTAAAGTAACTTAAAGAGTGTAATTGAATTATTTGTAACACAAAGGATAGATGCACAAGGGAATGGATATTCCATTCTCGATGACGTGATTGTTATGCACTGGAGGTCTGTATCAAAACATCTCATGTGCTCCATAAATATATAATCTACTGTGTACCAACAAAAAGTAGAAATTTAAAAAAATTAAACATTCTTGGAAACTTAGTATGAACTTCCTTTTTGGATTATAGTATTTTTGGAGCTGTGCTCTGTACCACTTTTTTGCTACAAGTGCTTACTCCATTAATTGGTTCATACTCAGCCTAAGGAATTTTGACTGTTGTTTTACAAAGTATTTTTTTAATTTCTGGGACACCTATCTGACCATCTAAAGTCAATGGACCATCCAGTTTGACCTCACCAATTACATCTATGTTGGAAGCATCTCCATAGTAGAATTTATACTGTTTATTTGAATGGTCCACATTTCTTAACAAACACAGCAGGTTCACATTGATTGTGATTAGAACAAGAATCTAAATGTTCCTGGTTCTTTTGTACAACTTGCTCAGAGAGTTGGACTGTTTGTTATTGTTAAGAATTATTTCAGATTAATTGTGACCCTAAATTAAAGCTGGTAATTTTAAATAGAGATGCTTTCCGTATTAGAATACATATTGAAGTAATTGCTGTTTCCTGTCTCAAAGTCAGTGTTGTTTTCCCAATTTTTCTTACGTTAAGTTACTTAACTGGCAACAAGAAAAATCTGGTATAAAACAATTATCGTGCTATAATCTTCTTGAGAAATGATAATTATTATAGCTAATCAACATGACTCACATTGCTATGGATACTTGAAGTTATGTGATACAGTATATGCTTGTTTTCCTGGAGATGAAGTACATTATTAACATTCTGGTTGAAGTTCTTTACATGAACTAAGCAGTTACCCCCAAAGACATTGTATTTATGAACTCACTTTACATTAAAATATCATGTACATATTTATCTATTTTGTCCATATTAAACATGGACATGTCATTTCCTTAGCCCAGAATTTTTTATGAAGCTGTTGGGACATTTCATGGAAAACTGACTTGGCATCTCAGAATTACATTATTCTAAAATAAGTCCTCCTTGATGTTACTCTCAATGATTTAGGCAGTGCATTAATATCATAGTTTCCCTTAATATTGCGTCATAGCTATATAAAGCAATATGTGATTGAACAAGGGGTTCCTCATCTGAATTTTGATGAGCTATTGCTGTTGCCTTCACCTTGATCTGCCACGTGGCCATAAGCTCCCTTTGCGATTTACTTTGCCATTCTTTTTCTCCATATAGCCTTTTCTCAAACTGAGAAAAACTATTTGCCACTGTCTGCATACAACCCACATTGTATTACCTTCATGCCTTTGCTTGGTTTTCCTGCCTACATAAAATACCTTCATTCACTCAATCCGAAATTCACTAAGCTCTACAATGTACTAAACCGTGTTCCAGCTTGAGAACAAAGAAGGAAGATGCTCAAGGTCCCTGCTCTTAAGGAGTTTGCCTTCTAGTAAAGGAGATACACAATAATTAAATAGACAAATACACACTGTAATTTCAGATAGAATGCAATGAAGACAATAAAGCACAGGAATAAATCAGAAGAAAACAAAGCAGAGGAGATGAGAATTTCTGGTCTAGAATGACTGTCAGGAATGGCTGCTCTGAAAGAGAATTATGCAGAGGGCTAAATTGTAAAGGAGGGCTAAGTAGATGTAGTAAGTCAGGGTTCTCTAAAGGGACCAAACCAATAAGACATATGTATATATGAAGGGGGTTTATAAGGAGAATTGACTCACGCGATCACAAGGTGAAGTCCCACAATAGTCTGTCTGCAAGCTGAGGGGCAAGAAAGCCAGTCCCAGTCCCAAAAGCTCAAAAGTAGGGGAGCTGACAGTGCAGCTTCAGTCTGTGGCCGAAGGCCCAAGAGCCCCTGGAAAGCCACTGGTCTAAGTCCAAGAGTCTAAAAACCGAAGAACTTCGAGTTCAATGTTTGAGGGCAGGAAGCATTCTGCATTCAAGAAAGATGAAGCCTGTAAGACTCAGCAGGTCTGCTCTTTCTACCTTCTTCTGCCTGCTTTATTCTTAGCCATCCTGGCAGCTGATTAGATGGTGCCCACCCAGATTGAGGCTGGGTCTGCCTCTCCCAGTCCACTGACTCAAATGTTAATCTCCTTTGGCTACACCTTCACAAGCACATCCAGGAACAATACTTTGCATCCTTCAATCCAATCAAGTTGACACTCAATATTAACAATCATAGCAGGGTAAGGACTGAGACTGAGGAGGGAAGAGCTTGCTAGGCAGAAGGAGAAACATGTATAAAGCTTGTAAGACAGGAACAAACTTGATATGGTGGATAACCAGTCAGAAGGTCAGTGTAGCTGTAGCCATAGTTAAAGAGAGAAAGAGTCAAGGGAAATATCTGATATAAAATCTTGAAGGCCACACTAAGGAATTTCCTTTTTATTGCAAGTATAAATGAAAAGCTTTAGCAAGAGACTTAAGCAATCTGATTAACATTCTTAAAAGACCCTGTTCATTGCTGTGTACAGAATAGAATGGTTGGGAGAAATATTAAAATATGGTAAGAGTCCAGACAGAGATGATGGCAGCGTGAATTTAGGATGATAGCCAAAGAGTTAGTAAGAGGTGATTAGGTTTAAGCTAGGCTTTGGGGATAGAGCCCATATGGCTTGTTGGTGTATTACATGTGGGAATGACAAAAATAGACTTAATCAGAATTATGTTGATAATTATGTTGATTGTTTTGCCTGAGCAACCAGATGAATGACAGTTCCCATAACTGCCAGAGGAGGAGTATATTTTGTGGATGGGAACCACGGTTCTATTTTGTGAATGTTTATGAGAGATCAATTAGCCATTACCTAAGTATAAATAATTATATATCTATATTCACAAATATCCAGATGGAACCTCTCTCTCTCTCTCCGCCCCCCACCTCCCTCTTGTTTTCTGTCATCCATTTCCACTTCCTACTAAATTGTTTATTTGTATATATGTCTTATTAATCTGTATTAGAAAGTATTCATTAACTTCAAGTCTTCAATAAATGAAAGCCAATATATGAAGAAGATGAAGAAGAAAAAAATGATGGATTCATCTAAAAACACAAAGATATTTGATATGACTGGCTCTCAGGAAGACCTAGAATCATGTCATTGAAGTCCATGATTTCTTTAACTAAAATTCCCTTTGTGCATTTGCTTCATTGTTCTTTATTAGAAGACCAGAAGATTCTTGTCTGTTTTTAAATAATATTTCTACTGCAAATGTGGGAGATGTTTGCTCACAGCGGCAAAGTGCACATATTCAAAATCTCTTCAAAAATAGATTCAGAAAATGAATCAATTTCTGTTTCAATTATAAATTCTTAGAGATAGAATTATTTTGTTTTCATCAATTGCTCATCCCTGGCCCAAATAACACTGTAAACACTTTATGGTTGGAGATACGTTTGCTGGAACTGTGTAAATCCTCTAAAGTTTAGTGAGTATGCCAGGGTTAATTTTTTATGGGACAGAACAAATGAAAGAATAAGCTAATGATCAAATGAATGAATGGATGAATGAATGGCTTCAGGGTATATATGATATAATTGGGGAGAAACATGGGAAATTCACTATACTAAAAGGCAACAGAGTGAAATTTTAAATCCTTAATTATGTTGAAAGTTCCACTTACAGTAGAAGTTTGTTAGAGACAGTTACTTCTATCACAATACCAGACTAACTAACAGTCATACTTTTCTTTCAAATCATCAAAGAACGGTGGATGCAAAGAAGCCTGAAATAACTAAATTACAAAAGTGGATGAGGAGTCCTTCATAAGTAAGCAAAAAGCAGGGGCTTCTTTTGTACTTGGAGCAATATTTTAGTCTTAGCATGAGCAGCAGAGGGAGAGGCAGTCCTGATAATCAGAAAATAGTCCATGAGACCATGAGAAACCAGCTGAAATTTAAGCACTGTATGGGTTGACATGATGGATTGGAATTTAAAAGATCTCCAAAAGCAAACATAAATCTCTCATCTGACAATTATCTCTCATGAGGATTTTGCTGAGTATATATCAATGGGAAGAATGAGAGAGCAGAGGAAAACAGTATAGTCTCACATAGTGCCTGAGCCCGGGCACTGATAGAGTTGAATAAAGAGGTAAACTGAAATTCACGCTGCAACTCAGCTGTCTGCTAGTTCAAATCTTGGCAGGATCAAAATGCTCAACCCCCTTTGCTACAATACAGGGTGTTATGGACTGAGAAGAAGGAGAAATATAGATCTCTTTAATTGCAATTTAAACTTTACGCTAGTTAAATGACCCAATGCTAGTCTAGCTCTACTCATGGTGAAATCTAAATGATCAATCCCTCACCCCAGCTGCCTGAAAGGGAAAAAGATATGGAAACTCTGGAAGAAAGAAAACAAAATGTGTTGTCTAGTTTAGTCTATTCTATATTTTTTTCAAAATGTCCTGCATATAAACAGAAATCAAAAGACATACAAAAAGAGGTTAAACTGACCCAAAAATGAAAAAAAACCCAGCAAATACAGGCAGACACAAAGATGAACTGGATGTTTTAATTAATAGACAGGACTTAAACAAAGCTAAATATGTCAAATAACTAAGAGGCAAATAATTTACCAAATGGTAAAAGCCCTAAAAAATGACCGAATTGAAATTCTAGAAGAAAAAATTGCAATATCTGAAATTAAAAATTTATCAAATGATTTTAAACAGTAAACTTGAAGACAATTTAATACATGTTACTCGCATTAAAACTTTGAGACAAAGAAAAATTAGCTAAACAGAGCATCATAGACATGTTAGGACCATGTCAAATAATCTAAACACATAACTGGTGTCCCTGAAGCGAGAGAGCATGGACAAGGAAGTATTTGAAGACATACTTGTGAAAATTTTTCTATATGTAG
Source organism: Nomascus leucogenys (assembly GCF_006542625.1). Lineage (NCBI taxonomy): Eukaryota > Metazoa > Chordata > Mammalia > Primates > Hylobatidae > Nomascus > Nomascus leucogenys. Next base: position 53,385,417 of record NC_044394.1, read on the forward strand.
TGATTGAAATCAGTGCACATCTCAGAAGCTCAGGGAATCCCAAACACGATAAATACAAAAACAAAACCAACAAATAAAAATCCATCATTCCTATATGTAGCATAGTCAAATGCAGAAAATCATAGATAAGAAAAATATTTTGAAAGAAATCTGAGAAAAGTAGACACATTACATTTAGGAAATAACAATAAGAGAGATAACTGATGTCTTATAAACCCAAAGCATTTTCAATCTAATTTTGTATTTGATTAGCTAATACAAAAGTGTCACTGCATTTTTTTTTTTTTTTTTTTTTGAGACAGAGTTTTTCTCTTGTTGCCCAGGCTGGATTGCAATGGCGCAATCTTGACTCACAGCAACCTCCTCCTCCCGGGTTCAAGTGATTCTCCTTCCTCAGCCTCCTGAGTAGCTGGGATTACAGGCACCACCACGCCCAGCCAATTTTTTTTGTATTTTTGTATTTTTAGTAGACATAGTGTTTCACCATGTTGCCTAGGCTGGTCTCAAACTCCTGACTTCAGGTGACCCACCGGCCTCAGCCTCCCAAAATAGTGGGATTACAGGCGTGAGCCACTGCGCCTGGTCTCATTGCATTTTTAACTGTATTTATTTATAAAAAGTAATAGAGACATAGCCCAAATTAGAGGAAATTGTATCTTGGGAATCTGTCTCAGTTTTTCCCCCATTATCTCCCTCCCACCAAAACATACAAAATGGGTTCAACATATGCAGATGCTTATTAAAGAGAGATGATATTTAGTTCATATTATAATAAGTTCAGGAGACTGGTGGCAGAGAGAAAAAAAAAACATCAAATGCCTTAGTTATGCTTTCATTGTAGTCAATAAGCTTTTAATTGAAAGATATTGCCTTAATTTTTCCATTGAAGAAAGATGGAAATATTTGAAAATAATGAAACTTCAGGTGGAGAAATTGTAGAACTTAGAATCAATGGCTACAGGTTTTAGCATTTTGGTGGTGGTTTTGATGTTTTGACATTAATGTTATTTTTTTCAGGGGACAGTGTTGACCATGCTATGAATGATAGTATATTTTATAAGGTGGACATCTGGAGTTCTATGCTTTTTTTGTATAGTGTTTTTGAAAATAATAATAACAAGTGACATTGTTTGTTCTCAGCCTGTTACCTTCTAGGAGTAGAAAGTAAAACAGTGAATTCTCATTTTGATTTCCTTTTTATTTTTTCATACAAATATGCAAAATTCGGCATTCTTTACTCCAAGAGAGGACAGAAATAATTTTACTGTTTTATCAATGATGTATTGGAAGCATTATGTGTTTTGATGGAATGAGCTATATTTGTGAAGCATGTGGTTTTTAAATCCATAATATAACAAATTTGGTTATAATCTGTGTTTTAACAGATTATGAAGTATTCTACTTTTTCTTTTCTTTAAACAAGATTATTCCTCTAGAGCTGTTTGCTATTCCAGATATACTCTATCTAATTATTATATTAACTTTGCACAGTATTTCAATTGGATCAATAATTAAATAGACCATTTCATTTAGAAATCTGTTGTTAAATTTTTAATTTTCATGATCAAAAATCAAATGTATAAATAAATATGTAATTAAATAATTTAGGAAGACTCACTACCATGCCCCCAACCACCACCAAGCTTGTCTAGTGTTTTGTAGACTGAATTTCATTATATTTATATATATGTAATTCACTATATATTATGACTAATTTTTGTGTCTCAAACTTTACCCTTCTTCAATTATCTAGGTTATGAAAACTAAAACCAGCACTGTCACCAAAACAAAATAACTATTAGAGGGCCTAGAGAAAAATATATATAAAAAACAAACAAAAATAAATTAAAATATATGAACAGTTATGGATATGGGGAAATACAAATAGAAAAATAAAGTAAAATAAAGGACAAAGTTCACAGGAAAGAAAAATGTCAAATCAGCTTTTACATCTAGTGGTTGATTACAAATATGGCTATGAGAATCCCACCAATCAAAACAAAGACTTAAATAGGGTCATAGTGTCCATTATTTAAAAATAAACTTCTAAGAGGAGTACAGATTTTGGAGCAACAAAATTAGAAATACTGCAGAATGGCATTAAGAAAGCCACTGCTGTATAGTTACAGATGATACACTACAGTAAATCACAGTATAGTGGACCCTGTCTTTCCCATACAACAGAGGGCTGTATTTTTCTAATATTCCTCAGAAAAGCAAAGAAGTGTACATTCAATGCTCAGCTCAGTAAAAGCAAGTCTATGAGGAGCCAAAATTATTGGGTGGAAGAATATAGACTTCCCCTAGACTAACATAATTCAAAGATAAAATTTTGGGCCGGGCACGGTGGCTCACGCCTGTAATACTAGCACTTTGGGAGGCCGAGACGGGCGGATCATGAGCTCAAGAGATTGAGATCACCACATGGTGAAACCCCGTCTCTACTAAAAATATAGAAATTCGCTGCGCGTGGTGTCACGTGCCTGTAATCCCAGCTACTTGGGAGGCTGAGGCAGGAGAATCACTTGAACCAGGGAGGCAGAGGTTGTAGTGAGTGAAGATCGTGCCACTGCACTCCAGCCTGGTGACAGAGTGAGACTCCATCTCAAAAAAAAAAAAAAAAAGAGAGATAAAATTTTAAGTACTTGGTGAAATTGAAGCAGTCCATGCATTATAGGTAATCAATAGACTCATATTTAAGTTTATTTTTATCAATGGTATTATTTTTAATTGACCATTTGACAAAACATTCTTGAATGAGATTATATTTTCTGGCTGGGATATGAAAGAGGGGAAACTATTCCTAAATAAAGGCAAATCCATATTCTTTGACTATCAAATTAGTTGATAATAGAGTTAATATCAACTTATAAAATAAAGTGCTTATAGGTGTCAGGATTAGATAGTTTACTATGCTGAAAGATAAAGAAATGCTGACTCTCAATGGGTCAACACAGTAAGAATTTCTTTCGATGCCAATCTGGAAGCTTTCCTAGTGGATTGCTTCCAAGACCATGTTGCTGCTGGGCCAGATGGAAGTCTTGGTTTTCATGGACACTATGGAAGAGGAAGAGGAGTCTGAAAGATTCTGAAGAATGGTTTTTACATGTTGCCCAATAGGATTAACATCACTTCGGTCCACAACTTACCTGCTAGGAGAATTGTTCTAACAAAAATACAAGGAAGGCTGGGAGGCTAAGAAATGTAGTCTTCCAGTGGGTTCTGGGAAGAGGAAACAGTGCTGGGAAGATCAAGTGTTTTCTTTGTTGTTGTTCTTAACCAGAAAATGTGCCTGAATAGATTTTTAACTCACCTCTAAAAAAACTAAGACGACTTCAATGCATAGATGACGTTGATGAACAAGTCCCCATAGATCCACATTAACAGGTTTCTATAACCGTGGCTACAATACATTTTCCCTAAAGAGGTTTTTCAAGCATAACAGAAAAGAGACAAAATGTTGTCTCAGTAACCCCTCCAAAAAATAGAATATGTAATTTGTCTAGTATATTTAGGTAATAAATCAATAATCTTACGTGTAACTGAAAATAAAACACATTGTTATAAACTTCAGTTTGGCTTTCTTCATAAACTGAGATACAAAGATGTCTTCATGTAAGTTTTGTACTTCTAATCACTGTTATAAAGCTTATATCAGTAACCAAAGTAGCTATTAAATAATGTCAACATTATGTTAGAAGATTCTGATCTGCCCATTTTTCCAAGTAGTTTATTGCAAAATAGTGTTTAAAATAAGAGCAGAGATTTCCAAATAACTATTGTTAATGCTCTGGTAGGAAATCATGCTTCTTCTGGTACTGTGAAGAATAAAAAATCTTGCATCCAAATAATGGATAATACGAAACTTCCAGAAAGCACCAATGATAACTGATTTATCAAAAGTGAGGAGTATTCATTACTGAAATGTCTCGAAATTTCATGAAATCATTGTGACCACAGAGCTCACTATTGACCCCAGATAAAATGGCCGTCCCATTTTACTGTATGTATGTATGTATTTAATTTCCTTGTGTTTGGTCATGAAGGTTATTGTAGAAAACCTGCAAACCCTTAAGAAAGACAACCTGACAAATATTCCCGTAATCCCAACATTCAGAGGCAACTGTGGAATTTTATCTGATAATTTATTCATAGTTTATATCGTGATGATAGATATTATTGCTGGCTCTTAAATATTGGCTAAACATTTTGACAAAGAATTTCCTATTTCATTTATATAATTATGTAAATATTACTCCGGTGTAAGAGACACCATATAATTATATCATAATTTACTTAACCATTCTCCTATTATTGGACATTTAGATATTAAGATATTTTACTATATTTATTAAGATAGTATTCATCATGGTAGTCTTATGAGAGTTCCCAGAAGAAAAATTCTGGGTCCAAATGTATCAGCATTTTCAAAGTTTGGAGTACGTATTGCAAATCTGTGTTCTGTTCGTTTCTCTATCTTCTCTCTGGAATTCCTAGTGGGTTTTTTTGGCTCTTAAAAAGTGTACAAATCTTAAACTAGTTAAAATATCTTTTCTGTCCTTTAGGTTTCTGCTCTACAGTTTATAACATAACTTTGTATATGATTTAATTTATGCTTCATAAACACGCTTTGCAAGATTAGGATGATATTATTTCCATTTTCACAAGGGAAGGAAGAGGGATGTAAAATTTCTTGCTTCTGGTTCTAAGACTAATAAATAACATGGTCAGAATTTGGATCTCTAGCTCCTGCCTCCTGCTCCAAAGCGTTTTCAATTATGATAGGACTACAAGGTACAGTGATTCATGGGAATTCAAACTGTTTACCTTTTGTAATAAAATGCAGCCACATTGGTCCTCGCTTTCAAAAGGGAAAGCAACATTATGTCAGATATGATTTAAATGTAATAACAATTGCTTAACTTGCAAGGCAGTGAGAACATGTGGTACCCTTTTATAGAGACTTTCTGTTTTTAAAAGTTAAACTACATCAGCTTTTTCTCAGCGCTGTGTCTGTGATTCCTGAGGAAAACTGAGAATCAAAAACGCTTTTTAAAAAATCAAGTACTTGTCTTTCTTTCATGTTTTGTAGATTTCCTTTGAATTATGAAAAGAAAATCCTTCGAATGTATGCATAAACAAAACCAGCTTTTGTCACTAGCACCCTGTAGAAACCAAAGATGAACATTAAATTACTCTGAGCACATGGCTACTTGCCAGTAATTATTCAATATGAGGTTTAACCAAGTTTTCCTAGAATACGAGGACCATGTATACACAGCTAAAGGGAAAGACATGGTTAAAGTAATTATCTGGCATATTCCCACAGTATAGACAGACAGTCTGGCTCATTCGGAGTAAAGAATAATGACCCAGCACATTTCTTTTGCCAAAAGGAGTTATTTGGCAAATCACCTCAATGTGCCTCAACAGATGAATATTAAATCTACAAGAGGCCAAAAGAGAAAGAAAAGATGACTTCCTTGGGTATTGGAAAGCCTGCAGAAAGCACAGCCTATGGGAAGGATGCTCTAGAAGAGAATGGGCCAGAATCAGGGAAATTGCCTTAACATCTGTGATCCTTTCTGGGGCTTGTGAATTAAGATTCTAGAGTCTCTTCGTCACTGCTTCATCAGTTATTCCCACGAAGCTTCTGGTCTTTTCTTAAATGTCTTTTTTGCTAGGTCATGAAGATCCAACTTCTCTACAGACAGTGGTTCCCCCTTTATCCAAAACCCCCAGTGGATGCATGAAACTGCAGATAATACCGAACTTTACATACAGAGAGTCCCTAACTTATGATGGTTCCACTTAATGATTTTTCCACTTTACTATGGTGCAAATCATTCTGTTCTTCTCTTTCAGTACAATATTCAATGAATCATGAGATAGTCAAGATTTTATTATAAAGTATGCTTTGCACTAGATGATTTTGCCTAACTCGGCTAATGTTAAGTGTTCTGAGCACATTTAAGGTAGGCAAGATTGATCTATGATGTTTGGTAGTTTAGGTATATTAAATGCATTTTTACTTAATAATTTCAGTGTATAATGGATTTATCTGGACATAACCCCATCATAAGTCAAGGCGCATCTGTATACATGTTTATTTTGATCTGAAAAACAAGACACAATTAAGTGACTAACTTGAAGATGGCCCATACAACATGGATATGCAGGACAAGGGGATGATTTACATCCTGGGCAGGACCGAGTGGTGTGGCATGAGAGTTCATCACACTCTTGAGAATGGCGCACAATTTAAAACATATGAATTGCTTATTACTGGAATTTTCTATGTAATGTTTTTTGACTATGGTTGATCACAAGTAACTGAAACCATGGAAAGCAAAATTGAAGATGAGGGGTGGGATACTGTAATTCCAGAGCTATAGTTTATCTGATGACTAATTCAATACACTACATAATTCCATCTTGAAATTTTCTTTTGTGCTGGGCATAAGAAGAGACTGATTGAGAAGCACCAGGCTTGTTTACTGTTGACAAGAATAATACAGATCTCAGTATCCTCTGCAGATAATCAATACCCTTTTTAGTTTGTTTTCCCCTTTGCTCCAATTTCCTTTAGATTATTTTTAAATGAAGCAACACTGATTTACTACTGTATAAATGTTACTTCTACAGGCAAGAGTGTTATTCACTCTAAACATAAGAATTTTCTTTTCTTAAGTTCAGGGGTACATAAAGAGATTTGTTACATGGGTAAACTTGTGTCATGGGGGTTTATTGTACAGATTACTTCATCACCCAGGTATTAAACCTAGTACCCAATAGTTATTTTTCCTGATCCTCTCCTTCCTCCCACCCTCCACTCTAAGACCCAGTGTGTGTTGTTCCATTCCTAAAACCAAAACAGAAATGATGGCTATTCTTTTTCTTGCTTAACTGACAGATAATATTTCTGAAAGATTCCATTAGATTTTTCTTTGGCTGTTTATTTTGGTATAGCAGGTTGATCAATGGGTTGGATTCTAGAGGCAATTTCTCCAGGCTCATATATTTCCTTCACTGTTTATTAACTATATGACTTATCTTTCTTGGTCTTAATTTTCTCATTTTCATAAGAGAGATAATGGTTTCTGCCATGTAGGAATTCTGTGAAGAATATATAAGATGATTTATACAAAAGCTTAATATTGAGCCAGATGCATGGAAATGTGTTAATACATATTCATGATTAGAGGTAGTAGCATGTCAAACATACACACTCGCTAGACTTAGATTTATTGTGGGATCTTACTACTTCATGTTACTTGTTCTAGTTTTCCTTGTCTATACATTAGAGAGATAGTACTGACCCCATAGGTAGTTAGGTGATATGAGAACTAAATGAGTCAATTCATACAAAGTGTTATTATAACATTTTGTGGCTCATGCATGGTAAGTGCTCAAAAAATTAACTACTGCAAATATCATTTATCCATCCGTGCTAAAAGCATTTTCCAGGATAAATGGAAAACAAGACGAAAAAACATGAAACTCTACATTAAAAAGGGCATATTTAATTGTGAATTATTTATAAACACTGCCGCATTTGAATATATAGAAAATAAAATTTAAATATCTCAACACAGAAAACATTATCACTAAACATAATGTCAGTGTCTCCCATGGGGTGAAATGTAAAAGACTGTAGATGATTATCAGCCCCAATCTCTGCCTTCTGCTTCCAGAAGTCAATTTTAGGTGTGAATTATAAAAAGCATTTAGAAGCACTTTAAAGCCCACTTTTCTAATTTCCATTGTCTATTTGCCCAAATTTTAAAGAAAGGCTACTATACACGAAGTCATTTTAAAAAAATAATGAGTTCGGGAAAACAAAAAAAGGCAGGGGTTGCAATCCTAGTCTCTGATAAAATAGACTTTAAACCAACAAAGATCAAAAGAGACAAAGAAGGCCATTACATAATGGTAAAGGGATCGATTCAACAAGAAGAGCTAACTATCCTAAATATATATGCACCCAACACAGGAGCACCCAGATTCATAAAGCAAGTCCTGAGTGACCTATAAAGAGACTTAAACTCCCACACAATAATAATGGGAGAGATTAACACCCCACTGTCAACATTAGACAGATCAACGAGACAGAAAGTTAACAAGGATATCCAGGAATTGAACTCAGCTCTAAACAAAGTGGACCTAATAGACATCTACAGAACTCTCCACCCCAAATCAACAGAATATACATTTTTTTCAGCACCACACCACACCTATTCCAAAATTGACCACATAGTTGGAAGTAAAGCTCTCCTCAGCAAATATAAAAGAACAGAAATTATAACAAACTGTCTCTCAGACCACAGTGCAATCAAACTAGAACTCAGGATTAAGAAACTCACTCAAAACCGCTCAACTACATGGAAACTGAACAACCTGCTCCTGAATGACTACTGGGTACATAATGAAATGAAGGCAGAAATAAAGATGTTCTTTGAAACCAATGAGAACAAAGACACAACATACCAGAATCTCTGGGACACGTTCAAAGCAGTGTGTAGAGGGAAATTTATAGCACTAAATGCCCACAAGGGAAAGCAGGAAAGATCCAAAATTGACACCCTAACATCACAACTAAAAGAACTAGAAAAGCAAGAGCAAACACATTCAAAAGCTAGGAGAAGGCTAGAAATAACTAAAATCAGAGCAGAACTGAAGGAAATAGAGACACAAAAAACCCTTCAAAAAATTAATGAATCCAGGAGCTGGTGTTTTGAAAAGATCAACAAAATTGATAGACCAGTAGCAAGACTAATAAAGAGAGAAGAATCAAATAGATGCAATAAAAAATGAAAAAGGGGATATCACCACCGATCCCACAGAAATACAATCTACCATCAGAGAATACTACAAACACCTCTACGCAAATAAACTAGAAAATCTAGAAGAAATGGATAAATTCCTCAACAAATACACCCTCCCAAGACTAAACCTGGAAGAAGTTGAATCTCTGAATAGACCAATAACAGGCTCTGAAATTGTGGCAATAATCAATAGCTTACCAACCAAAAAGAGTCCAGGACCTGATGGATTCACAGCCGAATTCTACCAGAGGTACAAGGAGGAACTGCTACCATTCCTTCTGAAACTATTCCAATCGATAGAAAAAGAGGGGAATCCTCCCTAACACATTTTATGAGGCCAGCATCATCCTGATACCAAAGCCTGGCAGAGACATAACCAAAAAAGAGAATTTCAGACCAATATCCTTGATGAACATTGATGCAAAAATCCTCAATAAAATCCTGGCAAACCGAATCCAGCAGCACATCAAAAAGCTTATCCACCATGATCAAGCAGGCTTCATCCCTGGGATGCAAGGCTGGTTCAACATACGCAAATCAATAAATGTAATCCAGCATATAAACAGAACCAAAGACAAAAACCACATGATTATCTCAATAGATGCAGAAAAGGCCTTTGACAAAATTCAACAACCCTTCATGCTAAAAACTCTCAATAAATTAGGTATTGATGGGACGTATCTCAAAATAATAACAGCTATCTATGACAAACCCACAGCCAATATCATACTGAATGGGCAAAAACTGGAAGCATTCCCTTTGAAAACTGGCACAAGACAGGGGTGCCCTCTCTCACCACTCCTATTCAACATAGTGCTGGAAGTTCTGGCCAGGACAATCAGGCAGGAGAAGGAAATAAAGGGTATTCAATTAGGAAAAGAGGAAGTCAAATTGTCCCAGTTTGCAGATGACATGATTGTATATCTAGAAAACCCCATCGTCTCAGCCCAAAATCTCCTTAAGCTGATTAGCAACTTCAGCAAAGTCTCAGGATACAAAATCAATGTACAAAAATCACAAGCATTCTTGTACACCAATCACAGACAAACAGAGAGCCAAATCATGAGTGAACTCCCATTCACAATTGCTTCAAAGAGAATAAAATACCTAGGAATCCAAATTACAAGGGATGTGAAGGACTTCTTCAAGGAGAACTACAAACCACTGCTCAATGAAATAAAAGAGGATACAAACAAATG